>NC_134404.1:320925707-321225707 GCF_038048845.1 Mixophyes fleayi
CTGAGCGCCTTTTACAAGGGCCAAATTGTGATGACTGGGTCAGAGCATCTCCAAAACGGCCGGTCTTGTGGGGTGGTCCCAGTATGCAGTGGTTAGTACCTGCCAAAAAGGGTCCAAGGAAGGACAACCGGTGAACTGTCAACAGGGTCATTGGCACCAATGGCTCATTGATGCGCATTGGGAGTCCGTTTGATCCAATCCCACAGAAGAGCTACGGTAGCACAAATCGCTGAAACAGTTAATGCTGCCTATGATAGGTACAAATAAAGAAATTCCTACAGCGCTTCACTCTCAGCTGCATCCCCAAAAAATATTAAATAAACCATACACCAGTTTAACAGATATAAGAACAATGGTAAATGAATAAAGAAAAAATGAAGCGCTGTGTATGTCTCTTATTAAATCCACATAGAATATAAAGAAATTATACTGAAATGCATTCAATATTGTTTGCAGGTCTTCTGTTTCTCAAACAATTTCTCAAGTGTGATATATACGAAAACAGAAAAAACCCAGAAGAAAACACAATAGTAGTGTAACACTTTTTATACAATTAATGTCTAAAATCCTTTATCTATTTATCTATACTTATTTATTTATCTATATATCTATACTTTATCTATTGAAAGGTGCTCAATTGGGGTCAGATTTTCCAAACGTGATATTCCCCTTTTTTCTTTAACTTTTGCCTCTGAGGTGGTAATCATTGTGAGAACACTTTCCACACGTGCTATCCCTAGTGTTAGAAAGCTTACTATAAATTATTTTTTAATGTAGCTTCTGTATAATGCTTTTTATCCATTGAAGTTTTCTTTAGTAGACTCCTCCTTAGTCCCCTCATCATCCAGCAATCATATAGAATGTAAAAAAATAAAAAGCATTTGGCGTAGTCAGGGCCATCATCAGAAATCGTGAGGCCCAGTACAATGAAGCAGGCAGGGCCCCCAGATGAACCAGGGCCACCTTTCCGACCGGGCACGATGGACAGGTATAGCCATAGCCCAGGCCTCAACCACCAACCACTCCCCACTGTCACCCCCGGGCAACCACCAACCACTCCCCACTGTCACCCCCGGCAACCACCAACCACTCCCAACTGTCACTTCTCCTTCAGGAAATATATATATATTTTTTTAAAATCTTAATAAACACTTTTAACAATTAACAAATTAAATTAACAAATTAAAAACATCTTAGTATACCAAATTTCAGCCCTTTCTGAATTTTTTCCCCCACACACACTAAGACTTTAGTAGGTCAGTGTATAACTCCGCCCAGCAGGTGGCGCTGCAGCTTGGTTTTATTTTTTCCACACACAGACAGACTAACACACGCCACTAGACATTTATATTATAGATACACACACACACACACATATATATATATATACATATACAATCACTTTTTACACGCATACATATATATATATATATATATATATATATATATATATATATATGTGCGTGTGTGTAAAAAGTGATTTTATATATATATATTAGTATTAGGGGAGAGGGAGGGAGAGAGAGACTTCAGGTCTTAGCATATGCGTTCCACCAACAGGGAGTTCTGCATGTGGAACGCAAGTTTGCGTTCCAAAAGCCGAACTTACTGTTTGTGGAACGCGCATGCGTTCCACTGTGGAAGTTAAGGCTGAAGGTACAGTCACGGCTCTGCCCGCTGTCCTTCAGTCCCGGCGTCTTCGCTACTGTTTCAGCCTGGCTGTCACAGTGACAGCCAGGTTGAAGATAGTGGGCCCCCTGTTAAGTGTGTGCCGCCGGACCCCCTGGTGAGCCCGGGCCTGGTACAAGGGTACCCCATGTACCCCCCTGATGGCAGCCCAGGGCGTAGTATAGTTTTTGAAAATCTTCTAAAGGTTTTAATAATGCAATAAATACACTTGATTCTTATCAAATAATAATAAAGCATATATACTTAATATGTGAATATACTCCTACTGGAAAAGATGGTTAAACAAACACAGTGCATAGCAGATATTTCCAAATTTGCCCCGGGGTGATAAATACACTGGAAAGTACTTTCATTCCTAGATGTTGTTAAAAGCAAGTAGGAAAATCTGTTCCAAACATAAAACACTCAGCTCTCTTTTTTCCAACGCGTTTCGCCTGAGAGTCTTTTTCAAGGTGGAAAGTTTGATCCCAGTTGAGCATCGTTCAGTAGAGAGTCATATTGTCAAGGATTTTGGACACTTAATTGTATAAAAAGTGTTGCACTATTATTCTGTTTTCTCTGTTTCCCTATATCACACATGAGAAATTTGTTGGAGAGACAGAAGATCTGCAAACAACATTGAATGAATTTAAGTATAATTTCCTTATGTTCTATATGGATTTAAAAAGAGATATATACACAGTGCTTGAATTTTTCTTTATTCATTTACTATTGTTCTTATATGATAGAAAGTGTCAGAACACACAGGGCTTGTTGCATAGCCGCAAACCTGTCACAGTGCCAATGCTGACCCCTGTCCTTCACCAAAAGCACCTACAATGGGCATGTGAGCACCAAAACTGGACCATGGAGCAATGGAAGTAGGTGGCCTGTTCTGATGAATTACGTTTTCTTTTACATCATGTGGACAGCTGGGTGCGTATGAGTCGTTTACCTCCGGAAGAGATGGCTCCAGGATGCTCTGTGGGACGAAGGCCAGCTGGCGGAAGTAGTGTGATGCTCTGAGCAATGTTGTGTTGGTAAACCTTTGGTCCTGACATTGATGTGGATGTTACCTTGACACGTACCACCTACCTAAACATTGTTACAGACCAAGTACACCTCTTCATGGCAAATGTAATCCCTGATGGCAGTGGGCTCTTTCAGCAGAATAATGCACCCTGCCACATTGCTAAAATTGTTCAGGAATGGTTTGAGAAAAATGACAGAGTTCAAGATGTAGACTTGGCTTCCAAATTCCCCAGATCTCAATCCGATCGAGCATCTGTCGATGTGCTGGATAAACAAGTCCGAGCCATGGAGGCCCCACCTCGCAAATTACAGGATTTAAAGGATCTGCTGCTAACGTCTTGGTGGCAGATACCACAGGACACCTTCAGAGGTCTTGTGAAGTCCATGCCTCGACAGGTCAGAGCTGTGCCGGCGGCACGTGGGGGACCTACACAATATTAGACGGGAGGTTTTAACAAACATATTCCACAACTATCAGTTCTCAGGAAATTTAAAGAGTGGGGATTATGCATCGGTGGAACCAGATCATCTGGTTATAAAAGTCCGTAAAAGGCAGGTTTTACTGTTTTGCAGCCTTTGCCTTTCACAGGAGTCTGTAAACCAATGTTATATCTCCCATTCTTATGCTGATAGCTGCCTTGTTTACAAGACTGTGTAATCGACATGACATTTTCTATTTCTCATCCTTCTAGAACTGTGAAGCACTTGAGGACAGTCTTCCAGACCTAAAAGACTTTGCAAGTCAAATTTATTTCCATGTAACAAGTTGAAAAGGGAGATTACAGTGTGGGCCATCAGTTGATTCTCTGTTCATCAGTCAGAAGGTTTCTTTTATATTATCAGCAGCAATCACAAAGAATTCTCGATCTGCTAAAATAAATAAATCTTCTTTTTAATAAGTTTGTACAGTTGGTCCCAGGGGGTCTTACACACACTCAGCAGACAGATGTCTGCACTTCCTTTATGCCAAGTAAAAAAATTAGATTGTCCTCTCATCAGAATGATGTTCATCTCATGTGCTTTAAAGAGGGATTATTACAGGGGTGGAAGGCACAGGTTTTGGCCACAGTGCTAATGCAAAGTAAAATAGAGAGTAGTCAAATGTAACACCTAAAAAGTACAGAGTACCCAGAGGTCATTTCCACTCCATGGTCGGTAATTTGGCTTTATCCAGAGAGTCTGCTTCACACAATACCGTCATATCCACATTTACAACTGATGAAATCGGTAAACGTTGTGTAAACATTTAGCGCTGAACTGGGGCACATTGAGCCTTCCCCAAAAAATAATCTTGGGGTCTCATTTGGGGATGTAATGGAGAATTACAATACAACATCCAGAGATGGTTTGCTGGTGGGTTGGTAAACCATTTAATAAGGCTATATACCCGCCCCCCCCCCTCCCATCCCACCACCCTCAATGCTTGATATGAGAGTTGAAAAGTTTCATAATTACAAAGGTTATCAGAAAGTATAAGAAGAGAGTGTACACATACTGCATCTGACATCTGACCATGTTACTCTGTCCATACCTACAGGTTACACATTGTGTAATTAAGATGTATTAATGTGTGAGTTATTACTACCGATAGACAGAATATTCTGTGCAATGGCAGATTAAAAAGCTGTAACACTTTTCTTAAATAATTTTCAGACAATTAAAACACAGTAATTGATGCTGGAAACACAATACTTTTAATTTAACGCACCTTGCACTTTTTTTGTAAAAATGGATTTAAAAAAAAAAAAAACAACAACTTCAAATCACAAACATGTGTAATAAAGACAGTCCTATTGTTTCCTAACTTTTATGATTATTTTAAGCCACAAAAGAAGCTGGACACAGCAGTACGGTAGGAGAAAAATAAAAACATTTAAAATGAATGAAGAGGGTGCTCCGAAAGTGGAGGTAGGCTGGTCTTTCATGTGATAATCTTATATCTGTATTTTCTGCCAACCCACAAATTTAGGCGCAGAGTCATTTTACAGTGTAGTCTCCATATACCGGGAAGTGAGTGGTCACCTGGAAATGTGCTAGTTGGGTGCCATTGTCATGAGCGCTAAGTCTCATAGGCCTGACCTTGACAACGGTACTTTCTTGCAGCGCCTCTATGAGCGCTCACTGAATGAACGAGTCTGGAGCGTCTAGGGAACTGTGAGGTGTGGGCACTAGGAGGATCCGAAGAGGACGTGCTTCATAAGGGTCTAGCAATGGCAGGTGTATCAGTACAATATATGTGGGGCACTGGGGGTATTTCTCTGCATATATGTAAGGTATTGAGGTTGGCAATTGTGGGGGTTATCCGCAACATATGGCTGCAATGGGGCTATGTCCTCTGCACACATCAAGTAGAGGAGAAATCTACATATTCCTCTGTGTGCAGATGATAAGACTTGTGGATTATCATTATTGTGGCTCTTTGCTATGTAAGGTAATGTTGACTTTTGCTAGATGTGATGACAATGGCCATTAGCTGGGAAAGAGAACTTCTCTTGTTTGTCAGTTATGTTAGGTTAGGTTTTGCTGTCCAGCACATATATATACGACCTGTTAGAAGTTAATGTTTTAGTTTCCAATAAATATAGGTTCAGTACAAAAGGAATGATAACAGACACAGAATATAATTAAAAGTCAGCAAGAGATTTTAATTAACTTCCTTTGAGACCGACCTTTTTACATTGATTATAGATGGAATATATAATATATATATATATATATATATATATATATATATATATATATATATATATATAATGTATGTGTGTGTTAAAATATTGTTTTTGAAAAATTTCCCTGGAACTTTCAAACATGTCCTGTAAAATACAGACACACCCAATCTTTTACACAACCATGCCCCAAAATACAGACACACCCACTCTCTTACACAACCATGCCACAAAATACAGACACACCCACTCTTTTACACAACCATGCCCCAAAATACAGACACACCCACTCTCTTACACAACCATGCCACAAAATACAGACACACCCACTCTTTTACACAACCATGCCCCAAAATACAGACACACCCACTCTCTTACACAACCATGCCACAAAATACAGACACACCCACTCTTTTACACAACCATGACCCAAAATACAGACACACCCACTCTCTTACACAACCATGCCACAAAATACAGACACACCCACTCTTTTACACAACCATGCCCCAAAATACAGACACACCCACTCTCTTACACAACCATGCCCCAAAATACAGACACACCCACTCTTTTACACAACCATGCCCCAAAATACAGACACACCCACTCTCTTACACAACCATGCCCCAAAATACAGACATACCCACTCTTTTACACAACCATGCCCCAAAATACAGACACACCCACTCTTTTACACAACCATGCCCCAAAATACAGACATACCCACTCTTTTGCACAACCATGCCACAAAATACAGACACACCCACTCTCTTGCACAACCATGCCACAAAATACAGACACATCCACTCTTTTACACAACCATGCCACAAAATACAGACACACCCACTCTTTTACTCAACCATGCCCCAAAATACAGACACACCCACTCTTTTACACAACCATGCCCCAAAATACAGACATACCCACTCTTTAACACAACCATGCCACAAAATACAGACACACCCACTCTCTTGCACAACCATGCCACAAAATACAGACACATCCACTCTTTTACACAACCATGCCACAAAATACAGACACACCCACTCTTTTACACAACCATGCCCAAAATACAGACACACCCACTCTTATACACAACCATGCCCCAAAATATAGACACACCCACTCTTTTACACAACCATGCCACAAAATACAGACACACCCACTCTCTTACACAACCATGCCCCAAAATACAGACATACCCACTCTTTTGCACAACCATGCCACAAAATACAGACACACCCACTCTCTTACACAACCATGCCACAAAATACAGACACATCCACTCTTTTACACAACCATGCCCAAAATACAGACACACCCACTCTTATACACAACCATGCCCCAAAATACAGACACACCCACTCTTTTACACAACCATGCCACAAAATACACACCCACTCTTTTACACAGCCATGCCACAAAATACACACACCCACTCTTTAACACAACCATGCCACAAAATACAGACACACCCACTGTTTTACACAACCATCTCCCATAATAGACACACCCACTATTTTACACAACCATCTCCCATAATAGACACACCCACTCTTACACAACCATGCCACAAAATACAGACACACCCACTCTTTTAAACAACCATGTCCCACTGAAAAATATTAAGCCTATGGCTAATCATTGCTGAACTTTTTGCTCACCACAGAAAACTTATGTTCATGTATATAAAACAAATTGAGGTCCCCCTGATGCAGATCCTGGGCGATAGCAGCTCAGTATGAAGGCAGCTTTGCTATTTGGTGATAAAAAGTCACATTTTTTCACTTGTACGTTCTCCATTTTATTCTCTGCTCTCCTTTGAGAATATGACCCAGCGAGTGTTTACGAGTTCATTACTAGGGGCCTAATTGTGGGTGACTTGTAAATTATAGGAATAAACCAGCCATTTTATTTGTCTGTAGTTTGTAATTGCCGATTTATGAGGGTTTTCTTGTATAGTGCCTGCCAAAATTGCATGACTTCAAGGAAGGATTTCTTTTCCTTTTCTATTACAGTTCTGAAATTGGCTGTAGCATTACACATATCTGATTTCAGGATCCCTTGAGGACTCTCGTACTTTGTCTGAAATATTTTTGCAAATCACAATTTTTTTTATGGTATTCTCATCTGTCACGATGTTTTACATGTAATGTCAAGGTGTTTTTGAAAATCGTGTTTTATATGAAGTCTTTTTTATGATATAAATTACCGTACTGTTACTTTGATAAAGAATGCATAGTTTGGCCTGTCAGAAGTGTACCAATGCCTGGGGGTAAATTTATCAAACTGCGGGTTTGAAAAAATTAAGATATTGCCTATAGCAGCCAATCAGAACCTAGTTATCATTTATTTAGTACATTCTACAAAATGGCAGCTAGAATCTGATTGGTTGCCATAGTCAACATCTCCATTTTTTTCAAACCCGCTGTTTAATAAATATGGGCCTGATTCATTAAGGATCTTAACTTAAGAAACTTATTATTTCAGTCTCCTGGACAAAACCATGTTACAATGCAAGAGGT
This sequence comes from Mixophyes fleayi, assembly GCF_038048845.1. Classification (NCBI taxonomy): domain Eukaryota; kingdom Metazoa; phylum Chordata; class Amphibia; order Anura; family Limnodynastidae; genus Mixophyes; species Mixophyes fleayi. Next base: position 320,933,602 of record NC_134404.1, read on the forward strand.
GCAAAAAAGTATTCCATTTTGCACATAAGTTAAATACTGACTGTTTTTTCATGTAGCACACAAATACTTGATAGCTTATTTGTACACTGAAATTTAAAGTTGATATTTTTGTGCTACATGAAAAAACAGTCAGTATTTAACTTATGTACAAAACAGAATACTTTTTGCACCCCTTGCATTGTAACATGGTTTTGTCCAGGAGACTGAAATAAGAAGTTTCTTAAGTTAAGATCCTTAATGAATCAGGCCTTATATCCCTAAGTGTTTAAGGGGTAAATGTATCAAGCTGCGAGTTTCAGGTGGTTTTGAAAAGTGGAATTTTTGCCTATAACATCCAATCATATTCTAGCTATCATTTTGTAGAATGTGCTAAATAAATGATAACTAGAATCTGATTGGTTGCTATAGGCAACACCTCCACTTTTCAAACCTGCTGGAAATTTGTAGCTCGATAAATTTACCCCTAAGGGGTATATTTGCTAAACTGTGGGTTTGAAAAGTGGAGATATTGCCTATAGCAGCCAGTCAGACTCTAGTTATCATGTATTTAGTACATTCTACAAAATGACAGTTGGTATCTGATTGGTTATTATAGTCAACATCTCCATTTTTTCAAACTTGCAGCTTGATAAATTTACCCCCTGGAGTTGTGGAGGAGGGGTACAGCATTATTATTATTCCACAAGAAAGTCACTCAACTGATTTCTAGTTGATGGTGGTGAGCAAAGCTCTCCGGCATCGTTGCTTGGTTGTGTTCAGATCTAGTGACTGAGTATGTTATGACATGTGAATAACATCAGTGTCATGCTCATCAAACTATTGGGTGACCACAAGCGCTCTGTGGATGGAGGCTAAATGTGATGTTCTGCAACAGATATATTACCTACCATTTGCATGTTAGCAGTCTGTTAATTGCTGATTTCACCTTAAGAAGAATAAGATGCCAAATTTTACTTTCTGCACTACGTCAATCAGGTGACTATCTCCTGCTTGGGCTGATCTGTACATACTGACACCTGGGTTGTCAAGGCCCCTCCTCAATGAATTTCCCATTCATACAACTAAGGCATTCACAGGGGAGAGTCTTTGCCAAACTGAAACCAGGGCTGTCTTTGCAGGACATCTTTTTGACCGTTCGATGCATGAGGATACCCACTAAGACACTTAAGTGGAGGTAAGTAGCAGTTGGTATCTTATATCACTTAATTAGTCTTTTAAACCTGAAATAAATTGATGGATGGATTAACCTGGCAAGTTTGTATACGATAAGCTGAGGTAATTAATATGTAACTGAAGACTGACATTTATTTCTCCAGGATTTCTCGCAGAACTTCTTACTGACCGCTTATCTGAGGACTTTGTCTAAAATATTTCTGCAAGTCACAGTTTTTATGGTATTCTTATGTGACTCGATGTTCTACATGATTCACGTGATTCTAGAGGAATAAAGCTTGATGTGCAGAATACTGTGCTTGGGTGGGGCTGCATCTCTGCATAGACACAAAGCCCAGTCTTACTGGCTGATTGGGGCACCAGTTAGACAAGGGAAGACTCTATAGTGGTGTGTAGTGCCCATTGCCCCCACTGTTATATGTGTGTACATATTGGGAAACACATTGTTATATGAAGGGAATGAATGGCCTTATCTGTGTGGAGTTTGTATGTTCTCCCTGCATTCGTGTGGGTCTCCTCCCACACTCCAAAAACATACTAGTAGGTTAATTGGCTGCTATCAAATTGGCCCTAGTCTGTGTGTGTGTGTGTGTGTGTGTCTGTGTGTGTATGTTAGGCAATTTCGACTGTAAGCTCCAATGGGGCAGGGACTGACGTGAGTGTGTTTTCTGTACAGCGCTGCGGAATTAGTGGCACTATATAAATAGCTGATGATGAAGGGATCTTCTTCTCTAGAATAATCAGCATCACCAAATCAGCTTTGTGCCCTGTCATAGGCACCAGGCACTCTAGGAGCAGTACTAATCTACAAGGGCACTTTTCTACTACATTGTTACCCTCACACTTGTTCATGTGACTTCAGCTGCAAACCAGTTACTGTACAGGTTGGAGTGTGGCACTGCATACCCATGGTGGCCTTTGCTGGTATCCAGGGCACATAGGATTTGCAGCTTACTCCTTTTATCAGTTGTGACAATTGTAACCTCTGTTACTAAATCACAGATAAAAAAAGAAAAGGAACACTGAATATTTGATTTTTGCATCCATATACAAAGCTGTTTAGTAGCCACTATGCAGAATTTAATAGTCAGCATCATAATCTACTTTGAATTTTATTGCCAATTGTTTAAACCCAAAACAGTTACCAATTGCCAAAATGTTACAAATACCTATTTGCAATGTTGTCTCCTATTTTGTCATTGATATTGTAAAAAAAAAAAATTTTTAAAAAAATATGTCCATGTAATATTTCTTGAATGAAAAAAGATCCAGTTCAAACAAAATTTGTGTTTTCCACTTTCAGTAAAAAAAAAAATCAAATATGAAAACCGCTTTGTAAAGCTGCAGCTGGTTAGGTCTGCAGGAGTTCCCACTTATGGCCAGCTTTGATTGACATCTTGAAATGGCAGGTTTTCATGAATAGCTGTTAACTTGTAGAATTCACTTATGGCTCTCAGACAGACTTACTTTGTTCTACTGTTGGGGGCTGTCCAATATAAACAGGACCTTGCATCTGAATTTAATAATGCTGCTAGGTCCACAGAGAGAATTTTTTTTTTTTTTTTTTACACTTAAACTTCTGATGCGTTTTTGAACCTGATCTAACAGAGATTTAACCTAACATGCTTACTGCGTGATAATTGCTTTAATTGCTCCTGTCGCTCTTGTGAATTTTTTTTTTCCCCCTGTAAATCGCTTTGACCAGTCTTTGTAGCCATGGCTTTTTGTAGCCTTCCTCTCTCTCCAGTTTATTTTACATCGCCCAGTTTGCCAGGGAGGTGTCAATAACTTTCTACAATGTGACGTCTGTTTGATATTGCTTCACCATTTGACATAAATGCTCTTTAGTAAATGATAACATGTTTTAATGCTACAATTTTTATATTGCTAAAGCTAAGCTGAAACCATAATTGTGCTTGCCTGACCTGTCTGTCTGCCTGTATGTACTCCATAATCAAGCTTTGCCCACTAGTGTACTGTATCCCATGGATGGTATATATGGCAGACTGTGAAGTCAGGATACAAGTTATAAAATATAAGAATGAACTTTATTATTGGCTAATATTCTTATTTTTGATATTAACCAATCTAGTGTCAACATTTCGCACACGATTATTTTTTTATTCACTGTAACCTCTAAATCTGTGGACCCGCAATGTACTTTTATGGTCACCAGGCATATTTCAAGGTCCCTGCAGTAACTTTGGTTTGCAGATAGCCCCATAAATACCGGTTTTAGCCTAGTCTAGTTTTGCAGGTTTATAAACGCGAAATTATCCAGGGTAGAGATTGTAAAGACGTCGCATCAAAGGATTGCGCTTTTCTGCAGAAGTGTGAAAAGTGCTTCCTGTTATAAGTTCAAGGAAAGACCTTGTATCTCATTTGAAAAATCCTGTTCTGCCAAGCAAATTTCAGTGCACTTCAGTGCAAAACTAGCAGTATGCAACAACGATCTGCACAGCTCCTCTTCCATCGGCCAAGCTAGTTTCTATGTTCTCCCCGGGTTTGTGTAGATTTCCTCCGGGTGCTTCCGTTTCCTGCCACAGATATACTGGTAGGTTAATTGGCTGCTGACTAAAATTGGGCCTGTATGTGTGTGTGTTGGGGAATTTAGACTGTGAGTTCCAATGGGGCATGAACTGATATGAATAATATTCTCTTTATAGCACTGTGTAATAAAGTGACACTATATAAATACACAATAGTAATAATAATATAGCACCCCACAGGTGCTGCCATTTTGGCCCACAGACCAGCGCACTGATATCACAAAAGATATCACAAAAGACCATTTGTTCTGTGGTTTTGCACTTTCTGGTTCCTTAATGACTTTTTCCTGTGTTAAAAGTGGAAAGCGATATTTGTGATTTCCATTTATTACTACTGTCCTGTAAGCTTCAGTGGCCGTATTTCATTTGCATCTATTATAGTGGTGATGATGTTTTCACCCTCCGTTTTATGTACAATGCAATACATTACTAGGTCCCACATCTTACATTAATGGTTTCAAGTGGGAATATAAGTTACAGCTTTATCTCAGACAATCAGCCTCGACTTGGTAGTACAGATGTGCATGTTCATTTTTGGACATAGTTTCCCTGGTTTTGTAAGTAAAGGACTGTGAAACAAATGGGTAGTTTATCCACCATGGTTACAATACTCCTTTTACTACCCACACAGTCATCTTCCCAGTGAGTAGATAGGTGAGAGATGTGGCCATGCACACTGCCAAACTAACTGCATTCACATGTTTCTTCAGGGGCTAGACCAAGCAAGTTTGCAGTGAATTTGTAGGCGACTAGCATTTTATATTATATCGGTTGTGCGAGACTCATGACAATTTCGTCAGTTGGGCCTATGTAAACCAATTCCCCACTAAATACCATAGATTGCCCAAAATGATGAAAGACCATCCAGATTTATTCATTTTCAGCTGAAAATGTGAAACTATGTATGTACAGTCTCAACATGTGACCGCACTAATATGGCCTCATGGGCAACAGCCGTTCCACTTGACCAATGATTGGCTGGGCCTGCCTAATTTGACCACGGATACAAACATTTGATCAGGTCAAAGGTCTCAGTCTTATAGTGGGGCAAGCATAAAGTTAGCCAAAACCGCAGCAATATCGGAAGTGTTATTGGCAAATATGCCTAATCCTGGCCTGTGTTTCCCCAAAACAATCAGCATGCCAGGGGGTGATCCAATTGAGTCTCGCAGATGATTACTAGGGGCCTGATTCATTAAGGATCTTAACTTGAGAAACTTCTTATTTCAGTCTCCTGGACAAAACCATGTTACAATGCAAGGGGTGCAAATTAGTATTCTGTTTTGCACATAAGTTAAATACTGACTGTTTTTTTCATGTAGCACACAAATACCTGATAGCTTATTTGTACACTGAAATTTAAACTTGATATTTGTTTGCTACATGAACAAAAAGTCAGTATTTAACTTATGTGCAAAACAGAATACTAATTTGCACTCCTTGCATTGTAACATGGTTTTGTCCAGGAGACTGAAATAAGAAGTTTCTCAAGTTAAGATCCTTAATGAATCGGGCCCTGAATGCCTATGTGTGTGGGTATTTGTCGACTGCAATAACATGCTGTCATGTGAGCCAGCCACTTCGCCCAGGTGCAAAAAAGCCATATCTGTCCAAATTGTGTGGCATTATTGGAAATGAATCCTGGCACACGAGAAGATTAGCCGTATCAGCCTGTGTGTGGCCAACATGATTCTGCTGGTGAGTGAAGACCAAAATCGGTCATAGATCTTTTTCTTACAATTAAAGGGCTAATTCAGTGTAGGAAGCAAAGCCCGTTTTTAAATGACTCAATTCAATTATAGGTTTATTACACTTCAATTTTGTCATTTTGAAAACATTGTGTTGACAATGCTTCAAAAAGCAGCTTCTACCATTGTCACTGATTTACCTTTCTCAGATTCATTCCTATTGACTTTTCCTTCTTTTTATTTTTAAGATTTAGCAAATTTAATACATCACAGCTGTGACTACAGCCTTTCGAAATAACATCCGTTTAAAATGTTATGCTCACTGTTTTTCTGATTTATAAAATACAAGAAATCCCTCTTTGGAGTGGAAGAGTAGCCTGTACCTGGTGTACTAACCCTTTTGAAGTATTTTACTAGGTTCTAGCTGAATACATTTCCTCACATTGTAGATGCTGAATTTCCAGATGTGGCCAAGCTTGCGAATATATGTGTTAAATACGGGGGGCTGGTGCAGCCCAAAAATACGACCGGCATTCCGCTCACTTTATACATCCATAAACAGTTTATTGTTATGATACTTTCAAAGATATTTTCTATATATTAAATTGCCTTTTAATGCAGCAGTGTAACATTTCATTGATAAATGTGTACATTAAAAGTTCCTGCCGTGTTTGACTTCTGTTGCTTGAAAAATGCACCCAATATAAATATTATATCAACATTATTATGCCGCCATTGGCTCTGTACATCTGTTACATAGATACAGGAGAAGAATGTAAGCATTGACTCTGGTACAAGCGTTTTATTACTGTGATAATAATGACACAGATATAAAATATATGTTTCATATATTAAAGCACCAAGTTTTATGTCTTTGTACTAACCCTTTCTTAGCCAGTAGTGGGCAGTCTCTTTTTCCCACCCGTCACTGCCCTCGTTCTGCAGCCAGAGCTCAGGTCTAGTGATCTAAGTCCAGTTACCCACTGACGTTGCGTTTGCGTAATAAGTGCGAATGCTTACAGCATATGAAGCTGCATATAAAGGTTAGGACTCTGCACATGTTTTTGATGTGCGGTTCACATTGGTTTTATCTGTGGTGCTCTGGTTGTGTTTTTCACATTCATTTTTTCCATTTTTGCCATTCATTTCAATGGGGTTTCCAGCTTTTGTGCTGCATGTAGAAATCCAATTGAAATGAATGGGCCATTGAATTTGAGAAGCTCCATACATTAAGTAAGTAAATGGAATAGGGCAGCCTCTTCTTCAACCAGACCCAGCATTTTCCCCCCAGGCCAGTCCCATAGTGGGCTACCTTGGGCTGGATCACTGGGCTACCTGAATTTTTTTTCCTTTAAAATGTTCCTAATAGACTGCTGAAAAGAGGCTCGCTGGAGGACTGCGAGTGTGGGGTTCCTCTGATCTACTGAAGACCATTCCCAGGGTGGACAGCTTGGGCAGGTTCCCAATAAAGCAGGGAGACAATGAGCCTAGGGTACCCCTGATAGAGTGGAAGCTAGCACTTGGCTAGACTGCATGGGCTGAATCCCACGAATAACAGGGGAAACCTCAACCTGGAGCCCCCTGGTCAGGAGTGGCTGGAACTTCTATGGAAAGTAGCTTGGTCTCTACCCAAAGACTACCAGCTCCTCACTGAAAAATTTCTTGTAGGCTAATGGGAATTATTCTTCAAATCCATGTTAAATTTCTTTAGTTTGTAATTCAAGAGATATTTTTGTAATTCATGGGAAATGCCCTCTAATTTGTAATATAGTTTGAAAACTTTGTAATCCAATGGAATTCTTCCGTTGTTCAACAAAACATTTCCTTAATATGTAATACAATGGAGATCTTCTTATAATCCATGGGATCATCTTCTTGTAATTCATGGGAGATGTTCTTTATTTGTAATCCAGAGGAATTTTTCTCCTGGAAATTATTCTAGTAATCCACTGGAAAATCATCATCTTGTAATCCACGGGAAACCTGCAAAGGGCCATGACAGTGAACTGAATTGACTGGGACTCCCTTTAGCCACTCAGAAGGAGCTCCATTCATGTTAATGTCCTGTTCATTTTAAACAATGAACAACTCCATTGAAATGATTTGCCCATTGACACAGTTGTGGAAAAATACAGCAAAAGGCTGGTTAAAACAATTTTTTAACACATGTACAGTATTTATATGTATCGCTACAAAATACGCTCCAATAGAGGTCAATGGACTTTATAAACACAGCTCAAACACATGCAGACACAAATATGAATGCAAGTGGGTATGAACACATTAACTAGACTGGGTTTATTCTTTACATGCTAGTGGGGAACCAGCCGAAGAGGGGTGGCACAGCCATGCGCAATAATGTACAGATTGATTTTGATAAGAACATTTTAATTTGGGACCACAGGCGCTGCAATATCACATCACGGGTAGCGAGGGTAAGGCGTTTCTTCTTTAGAGTGTCATATCTCTCTTTATGTTACTGACGTTGGGTTGTAGGCAGCCCCATGGTTTTGTATAAACGCACAGAGCTCCAGCCATAGGGAGGTCGGCTGCCCCTTGCTCCAGCATCTTACCACATATCCTCCTTATGATGCTTGTAAGCATAAAAATACAAATTAAATTATTGGTAGAAAACACTTCTTTCTCTTAACATTTCCTTATATAGTGCCAGCATACTAAGCAGCACTTTACATTTGGATAGATACATAGTAATAAAACAAAGAAGTATGAGGGTCTTGCTCACAAACTGACAGTCACTCTATATTTGTTACATTTATTCATTTTATATAGATCATATTTACTGGCGGTTGAGGCCTTGGAGGTCTGTAGTGGGAAGGATGAGGGTTTAGCAAAGATGGCTTTGTGAGGGGGGCAAAATGTGATTCTAGGCCTGCAAGAAAGTATACTGATCTGGTCAAAACCCATGAAGGTGGATAGATTATTAATTATTTGTAAGCTTGCGAGCAGGGCCCTCTTACCTGTATGTATGTATGTATGTATGTATGTATGTATTACCCAGTATTGTTTTATTACTGTTTGTTCCTAATTGTAAAGTGCTACGGAATTTGCTGGCGCTATATAAATAAATGTTGATGATGATGATGAAAGTGAACCACAACATTCACATATTACTCAGCCATTTATTGGCAACAAAGCAGCCTATATGTTTATTATCAACTAGTGACACGACTGATTAGACAGAATGCACACAGGAGGCAGCCATTGTGTACGCTGAACCATTATTCGTAAGACCACCCAGTTACTAGGAAGTAGTGACAGGCCTCAGTAATGTCAACTGGCTCTTATAGACATGATAGTTGTATTCTCAGTGATGTCAGTACTTCCTAGTGTCTTAATAACCTGACTGCTGATGAATTGTAGAACAGGCTGCCTTATTGCCGCATCTACTCTGTAGGAGACCGATGCACATTAAATCTAAGGTATCATGTAAGGGGGTTTTGTTACACGTCTGAAGGTATGTTTTAACTGGTAATTCAGGGCATATAGAATGTAAGTATTTGAGTGTGTGCAGTCTCCTGTCTGGTCCATGCATTTCATGGGTCACTCGCCATGTGCCATCGCTGATTAGTGCTTTGAACTGCCACATGCCAATCAGAATGAAGAGGATATTTTATACAGGAGAAGAAATATCCGTTATTGGGAATCACATGTGCTTTCCATGAACCTTCCTTCTCCTGCAATCTTTGTACTTTCTATGTCTATGCTTTCTTGCCTCCAGCTATTGCTGTTGATAAAAGACTTAGAGACCATTTAGAAGAAAGGAATTTGTGTTCCTGTTAGGCTGCATGTGAGGATTTCTAGCCCATGTTTCTCCAGACTCCACTGAAGGTGATGTTAACATTAATCTAATATGATAGATATTTTATGCCTGCGTTTAACGATTAATGTTTCACATCATTTTTGGAAAATATGTGAGTTCATGTACAAGCTGTAATCTTTCTAGGCCACTAAAACTGAGGATTGCATGAAATAGATACACATTTGTCATTAGTCTATTTCTAATTGTCTTGATTGCCAAAGTGGATATTTACTGGATAAACTGGGATTCAAGGAGACAGTAGCACACTGAAGCCCACCCCCTTGATGACCCTGAAGTAACACAGAGCTGCCTCTCAGACCTCAGGCCAAGGGTAGGAGCATGAAGGGAAAATCTTACAGCAGATGTTACTGCAGCTTTAAATGTGATTACGACTCTGCTTTTTCTAATTAGAATCGTGAAATTCAGTTTTACAAAGTTTTACACAGCGTAACTGTTTCTCCACTCGGGCCTCTAAAAGGTTTACTGTTATCTCCTGTTATGTATGTCGTCTTTAAAGATGTTATTAATAATGACATTTATTTCTATAGCTCCAGCAGATTCAGTAGCGCAGCGCTTTACAATTGGAAAGTTTGCCACATTCATAGTTGTTTCTCTGTCCAGATTACAGGAAAAGCTTTGCCAGGTATTTTTATTTTGTAAAATAGACACCCATCCGATGCCAAAGTACAGTCTGGGAATTAGAACACTATGAATTAAATCCAAATATTTGTAAGAGGTATAGACATTTTTGTTAAGCGAGGAGGCAGGTTGCCAGGTATTTGCCTTTTTAATCACGCCAGTATCCGCCGTGGAGTCGCTGAGCTGCCTGACAGACTTCTGAGCATGGGTAGGCAGAAGAAGGGCCTTCTCCACGCTCCAGTGGCTCATAAACATTGACATTGCTGATATTAGCATCTTTTGTTGAGTGATGTGTGAACCGTTGTCGGGACGCAGACACAGGGGTGCAGTTGTTTTCAGGTGTTGCAAGTTTACCCTGATGATGGAGCCTTGTTGATCAAAGGACGTTTTGTTCCCAGGTGTCAGGGCAAGGAAACACTTGAATGTGTTAGAACAGCAATTCTTAATAATTATATGAATATTTGCTAGCTTAGTGCTATACTCTGTTGTACTGTAAATGGATATGACTATAAAGTGTACTGTAATTAAATAAGCACCTTTACGGGGTCTACACAAACTCTGCACCCATTGAGTAGTAGACTGGCAGAGAAAACTGCCCTGACCGACCCAACGCACCCACCATAATGCCACTCCTTCAGGGGTCCCTGTGTAGTGGGCTCTATTCAATTTTGACATCCAACTCACTGTGTAAAATTAAAGTCTAATTTCATGGCCGCTATACCTGTTGAGTGGTGCTCAGGTTTGTGGGGTAATGATGAGGCTGACAAATTAAATCAGTAAATGATATGGAGCAGTGATGACCTTCACCTGTGGCCCTCAGCTCCTTCCATGCTCGATGTGTCGTTTTCTCTTCTCTGTGGACCTCGGCATCGCTCATTTTCTGCTTTGTGCCACAAGCTTTTCCCGTGGCCCGTCCGCATCACGTGACCTACTCACGCAGCACCCGCAGCCCATCTGAGATTAGAGGAGGGACCACATGGTCTCCCTCCTTCACCCGCTGGTTAGAACTACGTGATTCTTGTTTACTTTGGTAAAGAATTTTTAGGCACCGATATGCTGCAGAGTTGTTTGTTTTTGGTCGCACTTACATATGTATACAGAGGTTCTCTCACATGGGGCACGTTACAAACACAAAACGCGACAGGTTGATGGATGGAAATCTCTCCATAGAATTGCGTTGTGTCTATTCCAGTCTTAGAACTAACTTTACAAATCTGGTCCCCCAGAAGTCACATTGAATATGTCAGATATATTTGTTGTTATTTATAAATGATGATGATTACTATTTATACCACTTATATAACATTGAAAAATGCTGCTGATGTTATTACAGATCGGAGCTCTCTGATTAAATGTATTGTTTTAACTTATTGCTCAGATTAAGGGTAACGTGCGGCCCTTTTGAAGCCTACAGAGCTGCACATACAGCCCTTTGAAGTGTATCACATTGCCCATCACTAGTATGGGGAGTGTGGTGCTGACAACTGCCCCGTGAAGATGTGACTACAGACACAGCTGGGAGTCATAGACATCTTAACCTTGGTGTCCATCCAGTTTACAGAGTAACTTATGTCCTGTGGTGGCCAAAATAAATGGGTACGGTCATCGGTAACCAGCACAAATCCTAGTGAAAACAGCAGAGGTGTACCTGTTGGTATCATAGCAATAAACCCATCAGAATAAATACTTTTCCATGACTTCATTTGAACTTGCACCAGGCTATGGGGCACATTTATCATTATTCACATAAAGTGAAAAGTAGTTTTCAATCCTTATCGCAATGATAAGGATTGAACTACTTCTCACATTTATGTACAGCCCTGCACAGAAACAGCAGTTCCGAAAAACTGCTGTTTCAGTGATAAAAAAAATCATACTTACCCCCCTCTTCGGAAGCGTTGTCTCCGGGTCTTCTCTTCACTCTTCAATTGCGCATGTCCAGTTCCAAGAACTGGACATGCGCACACAGATCCCCTCTCTGTCTCTGCAACGATAGTTGCAGAGAGAGAGCGCTGAGTGACAGGGAGGGATCATGTGATCCCTCCACACATGCGCTGTCCAGCTCTGCTCTTCGGAGCAGAGCTGACAGCATTAGATTTCTTCAATTCGGATGATGTACGCCAGCTTCAGCTGGCGTACATTAACATGACAAGTTCCTGAAAAAAATGTTTTTTCGGGACTTGTTAGATTGCGGCCAGGAGCAGTCACCATTCTGTTGAATGGTGACTGCTCCCAAAAACGAAGAGTTATGCAAAGCAGCAGATATCCATGATATCTGCTGCGATGCCCCCTTAATAAATTTGCGGAGGACACTGTGGGACCTTAATGACCTGTTAAAAGCACTATCGTGCTTTATTAAATATGCCCCTAAGACTAATGATCTTCTGTGGTTTGCGCTCGCTGTCCAGTAGTTATAAGGTTAATTCTGCCAGTCCATTGTCACTGTGTATATTACACATGGTGCCGGTCTGTAAAGCTAATCTCTACCTCTCTCTTACAGCATGACGTCTCGCAGGTGCTGCTTAAAGGCACCCTGGACAGTGTGGTGGAGGAGTGTGTCAGCTTCGTGGGAGTGGATATAAACATCTGCTCTGAAACTCTATTGAGGTAAACTGGGCCTTGTACATTACTTCACCATGACATGCACTCTGAGCGTCCCTGCATGGGAAGACTAATAGAGCTTACACCCGGTGCTAGCACCTGCTCCGGGGACTCTTCTATTCAAACCACACAATGATGCACTTTATGTAATGCAAGGTATTAGCTTAATGATGTTTGTCTTTCTCCCATGTACATAATATTGACAGAGATCACACAAACACTGGTTTATCTGCTGTCGGTTTGTCTATGAATGAATTAACATCACAATGTCTCTGTCGCTCACCCACAGACATGTCTCACTGCACAGCTTTACTTTGTGCCGATAAAAGGTTTATTGAGACACTCAACAAAATCATCTTGTTGGTTTTGCCAAGCACGGGGGTGATAACTTATTTAGTTAAATTAAAGATCTTTTTATGATTTTTCCTTCAATATTTCCTGTTACTGTGTTGTACATACATTCTTATATATTTTTACTTTTATTCATTTTAATTATGTTAAAAGCTGGGTACTCAGTAACGATTGAAATTATGTAAAATATGTCAGAATACACAAAGTGTGGTTTACTGTGTGGTTTGCCAACTGCTAGACATCAAATACAGTTTTCAGATCCAAGTGGCAGGATTTTTTATCCTACGGTTTGGAGGATGAAAACTATAACTACATCCAGTTATACCCCCAACGTTCTGTAACAGCTATTCCTGCTTCCCAAGGTCAGGCTAACCTGTGGCTCTCCAGGTGTTGTAAAACTACAAGTCCCAGCATGCCCGGTCAGCTATCAGCTGGCTATCTACTGCCATAGCATGCTGGGGCTTGTAGTTTCACAACACCTGAAGAGAGATGTAGGTTGGCTGGGCCTGCTCTAGGAAATAGCCTGAAAAATGATTGGTCCCCTGCACCTAGAGAGTATGGGCCCAATGCTGAGTAGTACTGGGCCCCTCCTGGAAGTGGGTGCCAGGGTAATACTGTCAGAATATAATGCAAGCTCTTGTGGAACTACAAGTGCCAGCATGCACTGACAGCCCACGAGTGTTCTTACATGCTGGCGCTTGTAGACCTGCAAGCACCAGCATACACATGGGTGCAAGCGCATATTTACTATTGTAGTGCCGCAAATATGCACTATAAGGTTTGCCACTGTAAGAAATAAAACCTATTGCCGTAATCATAAATAAGTAATACTCCAATGGTAATTGAATAACGACTGCCCTCTGTAGTAATTCAATAAATAATGGCCTCCTCCTAGAGGACTGGGAAGGCTGGACTCAGGAATGTAAGGGAGAGGATATTTTTCTCAGCATGTGGTTTCAGCTAGCATGCCTGTCTTTACTATTAAGTGGCGGTGTGCCATGCTGATTGGCAAACCGTCCCTTAACATATGGGACTGTGAGTATCCCAGTACATCTGTGTCTTGTGCATTTACATCACACTGATATCAGTATTTGGATTCAGTCAGATCTGCTCAGAAACTTTCAGATGTCTGTTACTGGTGAACGGTGTGATCTCACGGTGTGTCTGACCACACCGTATGTGCCTTTTAATATCCAGCCGCCCGGTCCCATCATCCACACCTGCCCATGAATGAGCATCTTAAAGGTGTGCTCACATTCACTGTCACTATTGCTTTCTATACAATGATTTCTTGTATGTTTAATAATACTATTAACTCTGTAAGTTTAACTTTGACCCTTTATGTCTGTCTAGCTGTTTTGAAGCTTGGAGAGCAATCATCTAAACATCCCGGGCCTAGAGCCCCTTTCACATGAAATCAGACCAATCCCTTAAAATCCACCCAGTAATTCCCAATGAGCCCCAGCGTTGCTGAAACTGTTTTACTTTCAATGTTCATTCTCCTATAATTCTTACTGATGATCCAGATGAGTGAATATATTAGAGTACATCTGTGTTCCGTGCTGGATACAGGACTTGATACACTGGATGACTTTAATGGGCTGAGTTATCTATCTTCCTATATCTCTGTGTCATGTCACTGTCACTACTGGGTGTAGGCAAACGCTTTGTTTTAATATGAATTTGTTGTTTTGCTGTTTTAGGCATATTGCTGGACTGAATTCAGTTAGGGCCAAGAATGTAATCGAATGGAGAGAGAAGAATGGATCTTTTATTAACAGAGAGCAGCTCAAATCGGTCAAAGGGCTGGGTCCAAAGACCTTCCAACAATGTGCCGGCTTCATTAGAGTAAACCAGGAGTACGTCAAGAACCTGTCCAGGTAGGTTTGCGTCTCACCGCAGTGCGCCACACCCAAATCCTGTGGACTGCTTCGCTCCCGTCACCACAATGATAATGAGGGTATTAATTAATATACAGCACCTCCCATCAGTGTGTGAAGTACAGTCATGGCCAAAAATAATGGCTCCCTTGCATTTCGTTTTCTATTAATGCACCATTTCATCCAGAAAATTGTTGTAATTATAAAAATGTTGCCATTCTCACATGTATTTCTTTGGTTTGCATTTACTGGGGCATATTCAAATAGGTCCGTGAACGTGGTAACACGCTGAGTGCACATTACCAAAGTTAATACGGTACCGCAATAACGCTGATTTTTGTTATTGCGGTACCGTATTATCTTCGGTAATACCGCGATCACGGGACCTAATTGAATAAGTCCCTCTGATTCTTAGCTTATTGCACACAGAAATCCTTAAATGAACAGGACAAAATTATTGGCACCTTTTAGAAGCTATTACAGAAAATTAGATTCCAAGCAGGTGATTCTTCTTCACTATGGAACTGGACAAACCTGTGTTGAGTAGCAGGTGCCTGCAATATAAAAATCATTAAACAAACTTGAATAGAGGAAAGAACTCATTCTCCTGTTTTGTGTCACTGTGTGTACTGCAATCAGCATGGAGACAGAAGATTGTAGCCAAGTGCAGGCAATCTGAAGGCTACAAATCAACCTCCAGAGACCTAGATGTTCCCATTTTCCCCCTACGTAATGCTGTTATAGGAGGTTAATGCCCATGGCACTGTCGCCAGCTTCACTGGAAAGAGGAATCTTGATAGCAGATTACAGCGCAGGATTGTTCCCATGGTGGAGAAAACCCCTCGATCAGCTGCCAAACACAAGGCACAACAATTTCATCTCGCATCATCCATCGCCAGCTCCGTGAAAGGGGCTGTTATGGTAGGAGACCCAGGGGGATATCCAGTATTACATTCAGAATCAAAAACAACGGTTCTGTGTATTAACAGGGAAAGACTTGTAGAGACTAAATATTGTTGTTCGTTTCACCTTATGTTTAGAGGAAATTGTGAGTTGTTTGAAATAAGTGCAACGGTGCCAGTATTTTTCTCCACGACTGTATGTCCTATATATTACATTTAATTTCTGGGAGATTGTAATAATGTATGGACTACCCCAGAGTGTTCCAACTGCATAAACTGTGGGCTTTACAGTATATCTGGCTAGTCCACAGCTGTAAAATGTGATTTTATGTATTGTGCTGTATGAATCCCCAAATATACCATTTTTATTATGTTTATAATACAGCCCTTAACCATTAAACACATGCTGGTGCACACTAGATGTAATAAATACATATGTACAGTCCAGATTCAGGACTATATTGTGATGCATAGGACTTAAACTTTTGGTTTAATAAGGAACAGTCATAGTGAATCCTGGGATAAAGTAACACACAGTTGCTGATTAGATAATAGACAGTGTTCAAAGTAGAACTCCAGAGAGTTACTTGCTTGTCCACCGTCTTTTTTAAACCAGGATTCATATAAGGATTGGGTCTTGGAACAAAGAAATACTTTTTAGTTTTAGAAATTTTTTAACTTGATTTCATGATAATGATGATGAGCTATTTATATAGCACCCCTAATTCCACAGCGCTGTACAGAGAACTCACTTACATTAGTCCCTGCCCCATTGGAGCTTACAGTCTAAATTCCCTAACACACACACACACACACACACACACACAGACACACACACACACACACACTGAGAGGAGCTAAGGTCAATTTAATAGCAGCCAATTAACCTGCCAGTATGTCTTTGGAGTGTGGGAGTTTTCTCACACAAGCACAGGGAGAACATACAAACTCCACACAGATAAGACCATGGTCGGGAATCGAACTCATGACCCCAGTGCTGTGAGGCAGAAGTGCTAACCACTGAGCCACCGTGCTGTCCATATGATTCAACTGCATACAGGTCCAAAGTATCCAGTGCACACATTTGGAAGAATGTTTGGAAGAAGGGGGTATGGCCATGGGTAGGAAGACAAATGTTGGCTTTATGTGATCACTTTAGCCTGACCTTATATTTGTGTGCTAGTCATACTTGCCTACTTTATATTTTTCCCCTCTGGGAATACTCTGTCCCCTTCCTAGAGCGACTTGGCTCTGGCAAACCAAGAACATTTTAATAATAGTACATTTTATATGCAGCAGTTATAGGCAACCCATGGCGCTCCAAGTCCTGTGACACTACAAGTTCCAGCAAGCTGTGAGCCTCTGATATGTAGTGTAGTTACAGTTTGATGTAGCTCATGTAATAACAAGCTTTTGATATAATGACGGAGGGTCAGACATGTAATGATTGATTGATTCTTTTGTTTTCTTAGGGACCAGTCAGGAAGCCAGGCCTCATCAAGTGCGCCAGTTACTCAGGGCCCTGCAGCAAAACAAGGCAAAAAGACAGCAAAATCCGCATCTAACATTGCTGCCAAACCTAACCCGCTGGATCAAACGTGTGTCCACCCCGAGTCATACGGCATAGCAATGAGGTAAGACGTTATACTAAGGGGAGGCCTCCTTCATCCTACAGCCAACTCCATTACACCGGCTGCAAATGTTTCTTTCACTTTCATTTTCATTTTGCAAATAATATATGTTCTGGACACATTTAATATTGTAAACAGTAAAACACTAAATTACAGTGAAAATTATCAGAGAGGCAGTCAGTGTATGTTGTTACAACAGGACGTTTCTGGACTGCAGGCGTTTCTGTGTAACTGAAGCCTCCTATTAGTCCATGGTGGTACAGGCGCACCATAAAGCTTTAATATAGAACCGAAGAGCGGTACATGATACCATAGGACAGGACATAGTGGTACGTGTCATCTTATGGTATAATAAAGCTTGTGTGCAATCTGGTGCCTCCAGATCTGAGGTGATGCGCTGGATGAAGCCTTATTATTTAATTCCGCACATTCCATAGTTACACTACGGATTTGGCAACGTCACATCAAACTTGTGGCTATTTGTTACTGACTCTGAATTATTCTCTCTGTTTTACCAGTGCTGTAGTTTACTGCCTACTTATAACATGTATATAAACCTATTTTTTGCATAGTCTCTGATATATTGCACAGTGGTGGCTGATACTTCAGTGTACACGATTCCTGTCAGGTTGTATTCCCTACCAGTGCTGTAGCTTACTTGTTACTTATAGTATCTGTATATAAACCTATAGTCTGTGTAGTCTGATATATTGCACAGTGGTGGCTGATACTTCAGTGTACACTATTCTGTCAGGTTTTTTTTCCCTACCAGCACTTTCACTTATTGGTTACTTATACCATACATATATTTAATAATTAATAATGCAGTCTGTTGTTTTATTGGCAACGGTGAATCATGCCTCAAAATACACTGTTTTTGTCAGACCAAAGTACCTCAGATTACTGGCTACATAGATCACTTATATCTTTTACAGTTTCCATACATAGTACAATGGTGGTGATGCCACAATGTACACTGTTCCTGTTAGCCCAGTGGATTCCAAACTTTTTCAGTTCAAGGCACCCTTAGGTCTCCATAATTTTTTTCAAGGCACCCCTAAGCCAAAATAATTACCACGTAGTCCCCCGCCTTGCTTACCACAGGCTCTGGCTGAGGCACCCCAGGGAGCCTAGGCGCACAGTTTGGGATCCACTGTGTTAGGTTATATTCCCTCAGCTTACTGGCTGATGTATGTCTGCCTAAAGAGCTACACCTATCTTACACTTCCTCTGTCACCTAATGCTGTTACATAGTGCTGCGTGCACAGCTAAGCTCAGTATATTGTATCTCAGAAGCCCATGTTTAGCCCATGTGACTCATGTACTATATGGCGTACTTATAAACCTGGGATACATATTACTTCCACTCGCAGAATGGGGTGCAGTGTAATTACTATATTTCTTCACATGAGGTTGCACAAATATCTGTGGATACAGGGGAGGATGAAGTGTAATCTCGTCCACAGGCAGTCTACTCTTATGTTTCAGGTTTTTTGTTTGTTTGAGACTGTGATAGCAAAGACCTGACAACAGTACACTGGTGATGTTTTATCATTCAGTCTTATTGATCTGGCTCTCCTTATGTCACACACCCTATAAAGGCCGGTGACAGAACCCTGCACGCTCCCTGTCACTCTGTGAGGAGAGGGGGAACTTGTAGCTGAAGATCAGCTGAGCAGCCTGGGCTTACTAGCCCTGTTCTCAGTGTTTGTGGAGGTTAATATGTGATATTTCCATGGATGAGCACAAGGATTTGCAGATGACTGTCTGACAACCAAAGCTTGAAGGACATCTGCACCGCTAAGTCTGTGTGGTGAGGTTTATGGCGTGTACGATTCCAAAAGAAATTTTTTTTGTAAAATTAGCTCAAAACACGTAACTATTTCCAACATACTGGAAGTTGTCTGTGCCTTTAATATAAGTATTATGGCGAATTATATAATGAGAGCAGAGATGGGAGGGCTCAGTTTATAAATACACCCCCCAAATAGCAGTGAGCCTGTGGGTCAGTGATAACACCTCTCAGACAAGTAAAATGTGAATATAACACTAAAGTGCTTAGGGATCACTAACAATAGTGCAGCTTGTATCATTCACATACATTAGATCT
Organism: Mixophyes fleayi; assembly: GCF_038048845.1. Taxonomy (NCBI): domain Eukaryota; kingdom Metazoa; phylum Chordata; class Amphibia; order Anura; family Limnodynastidae; genus Mixophyes; species Mixophyes fleayi. The sequence goes on from NC_134404.1 coordinate 320,952,946, forward strand.
CCTGCAGCCTTTATCTACATACTGATGTTTTTAGGATTCTTTGGTCAGTTTCTTTTGTCATTTAATGATTTTTTTTATTTTTGTTTTATTTTTAACCTGTTCTTTCTTAATGTGCTCTCCTTAGTGTCAGTAAGGACTTGGCCTCGAACTCTCTGATTCAATCTGCTCACATCTTCCTTCTTCCTATCACCAGGGGTTATGGGTCCAGTTCTCTCTCGTCCATACACTGTGTCATTAGACATGGTTCTCACACCACTTAGTAGGCACTGTTCCCTCAGCCAATCCCCCATCCAGTTATTGCTGGGACTGCAGTGTTCTGGAGCTACAGCCCCTGGCACATCTAACTGGCTAATAGTGGTTACCATATGAATATAAATACCACAGGGAAAAGGCCTCATCAGTGTGCAGCTCCTAGGGTTCAGCTAAGAGAAAGGAGCACTCAAGATACCGTTATTGAAAGCATAGCAGAGGCTGGGTGGGAGCAGCATAGTCGGGCCCCTGCCAACATTTGACTAAGGGGCCCGGCGATGTACTTTACCGTCCCTAGCTGCAACTTGTGCTTCCTGGATGTCACCGGTTCATACTCATCCAGTAAGTTGCATTCTCATCAATTTCGGTTCATCCCACAAAGTGATTGTCATCCCCGTTCAGGGCATAACCCAGCATTTCTTAACCCATTTTTGTCACCGAACACTGGACTAGGAGTCGACTTAATGACTTGTAATCTAGCTTTAAATGTTCTATGTAGTAATTTGAACGAATTGCTTTGCTGTTACCGGCGACTACCATCTACTATTTTTGCTAGAATGTAACTTGCGCAAAACAATTTAAATTTGTTAATTTATTGTTTATTAGTTGGTAGAAAATTAGGATCAGATTATGGGCACCCACCCTACCATGAGAGCTCCTCTCGGGAGCTGATCCCACAGGTTTTACTCTTGTCCACGCCAAATGTTTTCTGCCACACGAAAATGAATTCCATGTATTTGAATAAAATGTATCATTTAGCTGCTGGTATTCATTTTCCATTTTCAACACTATTAACAACTGTTAATTAAAATACATGTTCTCTTCGGGATGCAACAAACAATTTTCTTAGTAATCTTTTTTTTTTCTTTTTTTATACTTGTTGGTGGATAGCTAATACATATTTTACACCACATAACAGCATATAATGATTTTTGCTGTGTTTTGTAAGAGCTAGTGTTGCACTGCCATTAGTCTTGGGGCATTGGAACAGAATGTAATGGGGGTATCACATTGCTTTACTGTAACACATGATACTGTTTACTCGTGAGTCATGTTACTTGAGCTCACTTTGCAGGGCAGAGGGTAACCACACAAGGATGTGTCCTATTAACTGTTTAGCTGCACCACTCTTTGGAAGCTAAGATGAGATGATCATTACAGATAAAGACCCTTGCAAAATGCCTAATTAATCCGTTATTGGTTTATTTTCAGGACCCAAATTGTGCTAAGATTGCTTTACTGTACATACTAAAATATCAGTAGTAGCATGTATATCAACATAAGACCTGAATGTACTCACTTCACAGGCTTTAGAGCATATTGGGGCATACTCTGATTCATGTCTGTAGTTCCTCCCCCCCCCCCCCCCAATCCCATTTGCTTGCTTTGCAATCATAAGCCTTGTTGGGTCCAATAACTGTCCCTCGTCCTTTCTTCCTCTACACTAGGCTGTCCCTCGTCCTTTCTTCCTCTACACTAGGCTGTCCCTCGTCCTTTCTTCCTCTACACTAGGCTGTCCCTCGTCCTTTCTTCCTCTACACTAGGCTGTCCCTCGTCCTTTCTTCCTCTACACTAGGCTGTCCCTCGTCCTTTCTTCCTCTACACTAGGCTGTCCCTCGTCCTTTCTTCCGCTACACTAGGCTGTCCCTCGTCCTTTCTTCCTCTACACTAGGCTGTCCCTCGTCCTTTCTTCCTCTACACTAGGCTGTCCCTCGTCCTTTCTTCCTCTACACTAGGCTGTCCCTCGTCCTTTCTTCCGCTACACTAGGCTGTCCCTCGTCCTTTCTTCCGCTACACTAGGCTGTCCCTCGTCCTTTCTTCCTCTACACTAGGCTGTCCCTCGTCCTTTCTTCCGTTACACTAGGCTGTCCCTCGTCCTTTCTTCCTCTACACTAGGCTGTCCCTCGTCCTTTCTTCCGCTACACTAGGCTGTCCCTCGTCCTTTCTTCCTCTACACTAGGGTGTCCCTCGTCCTTTCTTCCGTTACACTAGGCTGTCCCTCGTCCTTTCTTCCGCCGCTACACTAGGCTGTCCCTCGTCCTTTCTTCCGCCGCTACACTAGGCTGTCCCTCGTCCTTTCTTCCTCTACACTAGGCTGTCCCTCGTCCTTTCTTCCGCCGCTACACTAGGCTGTCCCTCGTCCTTTCTTCCGCCGCTACACTAGGCTGTCCCTCGTCCTTTCTTCCGCCGCTACACTAGGCTGTCCCTCGTCCTTTCTTCCTCTACACTAGGGTGTCCCTCGTCCTTTCTTCCGCTACACTAGGCTGTCCCTCGTCCTTTCTTCCGCCGCTACACTAGGCTGTCCCTCGTCCTTTCTTCCGCCGCTACACTAGGTCGTCCCTCATTCTTCCTTTTTTAAACTAAACTGTCCCTTGCTTTTCCTTCTCTACAGTAATATTTCCCTCATCTTCTCTCCTTTACTAAGCTGTCACTTACTTTCTTACAATAAGCCGTCACTTGACCTTCCTCATCTACACGACGTTACCTCTCCTCTAGCCTTCTCGATACTGCTTTGTTCTTCTATTCTCCATATACCTGCCATTTGGACTTTCCCAAGTTTTCACTATCTGGACAAGCAAGTGTGCTTTTGCTGTTTCATAAACCTATTAGTACAATATGTGGATGATTCACCGTAGTTTCCACTTTGTGCTGTGAACCAATGCAACCAGTCGGCAGTGTCAAGCTTATTTAAATGGTAAAAATAACTTGTGACAATTCATGTAATTCATGTTGGCTTCTTTTGTAATTTCTTCACCTTGAAGTGCTCTCAAAATCAAGTCATCATTTAACTTTCTTCTTCGCATTGACTTTTAAAAATAGAGCCAATCAATACAATGCATTATCACTAAAGCATTACATTGTGCTACGTATTGATCGCTCTCCTGTCTTCAACTTTATCCTGGGCATCCTCAATCTGTGTTTGAGCAGAAACTGGATATTGAATATCCAGACAGATTTAAGTTCCTCAAAGTCTGGAAACAAAGCAGGGTTTGGCAACATCCTGTTTCAAACTGGCCAGTTCTGTTGGTAGCAATTTTGCAATTGATATCTAAGTGTTACGCTGATTTTCCCTGTATAAAATATGACCCTGTTTGAAGGTGGATAATCACTTTAAGTAAACTCTGCGTATGGATTTAAAACTTACATTTAAAAGTTGGTAGAAGATTTTCAAAGGCTTGCCCCGGTAGTTTTCTCTCCTGATGTGTTAAGCTATTAAAAGGACATTCTAGAACCAGAATTTCATTGATGTTTTCCTGGAGATGACGTAGCCTTCCGGTAATTTAGTTACAGTGCTTAAATCTCTCAGTGTATGTAACGCAAAGATGTTTTCAGAATTTTTTTTGTCATCTTTAGATGTGGTTGAGTAAGTGTCATATATTGGTAATACGTATCATAAAATGTATGACTACCCACTACAGCACATATTTCCAGATATGTTGTGGCTTGACAAAGAATGAAAGCAAACACGTTGTTGGTAAATGTAGTTTTTTTTTTAAATACGCATTGCAAGAATAGTGCTGTGATTTAAAGGAATGTTTTCTAATATGCCTGTGCAAACAATTTTTATGATATTATAAGGAGATCACGGGTGAGATCAAAATCAGACAACATTGGTATTATTAGTGTCTGCAGAAGTATAGCGGGTTTTTTTCCAATTAATAAAGGCCCTCTGAGCTATCGGAAGCCTAGAGCTACACAACAACAGTAATAATAAAACAGCACAGGGCAGATCCATAGCTAAGGGCTGTCATGTGTAGGACCCATGCAGAACCATGCTTACCTACCCTCCCGCAATGTCCAGGAGACTCTTCAGGTAGCTGGACCTTCCCTGGGTGAGCAGGCTTTTCTCCCAGATCCTTCCTAGTGAAGTAGATGGGACAAGGGCCTCAGTACCGCATTTTGCCTCATTTTGGTCCCATCCGTCGCTGTGCCATACACCCCCTGCACTTGCCACGTGACCTCCCTCCGGGATCTCCTAAGGAGAAGAATTAAAAGGTTGGGGAGTATGCCGTAGACCTCTCTTGCATAGAACATTCTGTAATCATGTTGGTCCTTCCATATAACAGAATATAGCAGCACAGCCATGAATCATCTCCTCAGCTAAATCATGTTCCCCAAGGTAAACTTTACTACATCCAGTTAATTCAACATTTATCATCATAAGTTAAATTTGCATTGACTAGTTATTATTATTTCCTAAGTCACTCTTTATTTGCTGAGAGAAGAATACACCAATGGTACCCTCTGCTGCCTGTAGGCACCAGCCTACTGTGCCTAATGCTTATTATGGTTCTGGCCTCCTATAAATGTGTGTGAATAGATCTATTATACCCACACACATACATGGTATAGTACCCATGCACATTACAGTAGGCCCTGAACAACTCTTCAGTCTGAGGTACATCTCACTGGTTCTTTTGTTGTATCTTGTTGTGGCCTGGAACTTACATGAAAGGTACTAAGATTGATATATACCAGGGATAGGCAACCTTTGGCTCTCCAGGTGTTGTGAAACTACAAATCCCAGCATGCTTTGCCAGTAGATAACCAGCAGATAGGTGGCAAGACATGCTGGGATTTGTAGTTTCACAACACCTTATATATACAAACAGAAGCTAAGAAATGCACAAACATTCCACCACCATCATCGTATGGAGGAGTAGACCTACATATACAACCTATGTAAAATCATGTGATTGATAAAATAATGCGGTATAATTAGTACTAATAAAGGAGCATAATAGTATATAGGAAAATTATAGTCCATGCCTCCCAGTGACTGGGACTTTGAGTCTTTTTAGAGAAGAGACCACATAGACTTACAGAAGCTTTAATCGAGGTTATGTCACATACACGAGTTAGAGAGATTCCTCTCTCTCATCTATACTTACTAACAAGCTTTGTGGATGTCTACCACTGGTCAAACTGTGTTTCTTCTATTTAAGCCCTACAGTAAGCTGGTGTTTGTCTATTGCAGGTTTCTAACCCTCGTGGGTGGAAGTGCCGATGCGATCGGGACAGAGAACTTACAAAAGCAAATTAACGGATACATTCAAAGAGAAGGGGTCGATGCAGTAGCTGTAAACCTTAAGACAACAGTGCTGACGTTACAGCTGATTATTGATGGCGTCTGCCAGCCCGAAGGCTACGACATTCGTACAGGTACCGTAACATCAAAGCTTGTCTTTGCTTGATTGTTTCTCACATAGAGCCATGTATATTTACATTTATATAACAGTTATTTATTTAGGCCCTAGGTATTACGCAGCACAGAGAATTCATTCACATCAGTCCCTGCGCCAGTAAGCTTACAATATTTGTTCCCTACCACGGGACACACATACACTCTCCTCTCTCTCTCTCTCTCTCTCTCCTCTCGTCTCTCTCTCTCTCTCCCTCTCTCCCGCTCTCCCTCTGCTCCCCCTCTCCCCCCCTCCCCCTCTCCCCCCCTCCCCCTCACCCCCTCCCCCTCCCCCTTCCACCCTCCCCTCTCCCCCTCCCTCTCCCCCTCCCCCCTCCCCCTCCCCCCCTCCCCTCCCCCTCCCCATCCCCCTCCTCCCCTCTCACCCTCCCTCTCCCCCTCCCCCTCCCCTCTCCCCCTCTCCCCCTCCCCCTCTCTCCTCCCCCTCCTCTCCCTCCCCTCCTCTCCCTCCCTCTCCTCTCCCTCCCTCCTCTCCTCCCTCCTCCCTCTCCTCTCCCTCCCTCTCCTCTCCCTCCTCTCCTTCCTCTCCCTCCCTCCCTCTCTCTCTCTCCTCTCCTCTCTCTCCCTCTCCTCCCCCTCTCCTCTCTCTCCCTCTCCTCTCTCTCCCCTCCTCTCTCTCCCTCTCCTCCCTCTCCTTCCCTCTCCTCTCCTCCTCTCCCTCTCCTCCCTCTCCTCCTCCTCTCCCTCTCCCTCTCTCCTCCTCTCCTCCTCCCTCTCCCTCTCCCTCTCTCTCCCTCTCCTCTCTTTCCCTTTCTCTCCCTCTCCTCTCTCCTCCTCCCTCTCTCTCCTCTCCCCTCCCTCTCTCTCCCTCTCCTCTCTCTCCCTCTCCTCTCTCTCCTCTCCTCTCTCTCCCTCTCCTCTCTCTCTCTCTCTCCTCTCCTCCTCTCTCCCTCTCCTCTCTCTCCCTCTCCTCTCTCTCCCTCTCCTCTCTCTCCCTCTCCTCTCTCTCCCTCTCCTCTCTCTCCTCTCCTCTCTCTCCCTCTCCTCTCTCTCTCCTCTCCTCTCTCTCCCTCTCCTCTCTCTCCCTCTCCTCTCTCTCCCTCTCCTCCCTCTCCCTCTCCTCTCTCTCCCTCTCCCTCTCCTCTCCCTCTCCCTCTCCTCTCCTCTCTCTCCCTCTCCCTCTCCTCTCTCTCCCTCTCCTCTCTCCTCCTCTCTCTCTATCGCTATTCTCACTCCCCTCTCTCCCCTCTCCTCTCTGTCTCCCCTCTCCTCTCTCTCTCCCCTCTCTCTCTCTCCCCTCTCTCTCTCTCCCCTCTCTCTCTCTCGCTCTCCTCCTCTCCCCCCTCTCTCTCCTCTCTCTCTCTCTCTCTCCCATCAATTAACCTACCAGTATGTTTTGTACTGTGGTAGGAAGCTCACACAAACACGGGGAGAACATACAAACACCACACTGGTAGGGCCCTGGTTTAACCATATGCTATGAGGGAACCAAGGATACTCGCCATGCCCCCCAATGATGCCACACACAGACTTTGCCACTAGGCTACGCCATGCATTTTTGTATATTGGGAGAATTATTATACTTGAATAAAACTGACATCAGGGCTCTGGGAAAAAAATAAAAGGATTTAGGGTAAATTCATTGCATCTCTCTCCTGATAAAGCCAACACAAGGTGTTCTTATACATTCATCCACTAAAGTTGGAGATATACAAAAGGACAATATTATTTATAGGAGTCCTTTTGATTGCGCCCTTTCACTTTTCGAACAGTATCCAGGACAAATTCTATCTCTTATAATTCCAGAAAGTATATATGATACCACAGAAATCTGTTACCTTCTGAATGGCGCTTGTCCTCCACATCGCCTAGAAACATTAGTACACTCATATAGTGACACAACTAATGCACAAGGTGACTTGGGGCAGCTCTCATGAATGTACGGGTAGCAATATTTAAAGGAAGGGTCAATAGTGGATTTCAGGTCCCAAACTGGAACATGTGCCCACTTCTCAAGCAGTGCAGGAGAGATACTAGTCACCGTCCACCATTAGAGAATGAATGGGAGGACACTTACTGGTTGTGTTGCTGCATGTGTGTATCTAGGTCTGAGGATGTGTGTGTGAACCCATGCAGCAGTTGTCCGCACCATCTCTGTTGCCCTGCCCGGTCTGGTGTAACTCTTTTATTTCTGGCATCAAAGGTGACAACCCTCTGTTCATTCTTTAATTGTAGATTTTTACATGACCTACATTCCCACTGTAACCACTGATAGCTTAATATGTATTACAACATGTAAATATAACCTTTAAGGCCCTCGGTCCTCAAATTCAGTATTATACACAGCTATCATATAATGGACTCCTATAGCATAACAGTGGCCACAAATCTGCACATCTAGGCCGAGACCGACTGTGGACTGCTATTTACGTAACACTTTTGCATTCATGAGTAGAGCATAATAGGGCAGCATGGTGGCTTAGTGGTTAGCACTTCTGCCTCACAGCACTGGGGGTCAGGAGTTTGATTCACGGCCATGGCCTTATCTGTGTGGGGTTTGTATGTTCTCCTTGTGTTTGCGTGGGTTTTCTCCGGGTGCTCTGGTTTCCTCCCACACTCCAAAAACATACTGGTAGGTTAATTGTCTGCTATTAAATTGAATCTAGTCTCTCTCGGTCTGTGTGTGTATGTTAGAGAATTTAGACTGTAAGCTCCGATGGGACAGGGACTGATGTGAGTGAGCTCTCTGTACAGCGCTGCGGAATTAGTGGCGTTATATAAATAGCTGATAATATTGCTGAATATATTTGTAATTGCTCATAATTAAACCATACCATACATGAGAATAGATACCAGTGATAATTAAACTTTTATAACCATATTGTTGTCATTGGTTAGAATTGGGTAAATAGCCAATTCAGTACTAGAACTAATGTTACAACTCATGTATTATAAGGAATAAATGTAGATTACACCACTAGAGTCTTGTGTCATTATTTTGAATTCTTCAGTGATTTTTAGTATTTTTATAATCTACAGTGAAGGATACACTATATCCTGTATTATATCGCGCACTATAAATACAAGCATACTCATTTTGTATTTTAAATACCTTATAATAACCATATATTGAGTTTATCTTTTGGATATACACAGGGATCTTCTCTGTAGATGTATTTAGAAAAAAAGGTAATTTTTCATGAGAAGCTTCAAACAGAACATGGCCTTACACTAAAATAATAATCCCCTCTTTTAATGTTAGTCTTGTAGCTGGACACCGTATCCTCTCAATCTTTACAAAGACTTTGATTGAAGAGATCAGTGAAACTGTATTACTCTTTCTTGATGGAGCTCATAAATCACCCATTTATCAGATTCCGCATCAACCGTCCAAGAAATAACATTTACTCCTTGAAGTCTGCCCTGTCATAAGCTAACCACAGTCTTCCATCCGTCTCTGGTGGCTTTATTTAATAAGTGCGCATTTCTTGATTCACAATTTATATGGCATGTAATTTATTTTCAGATTTGAATTCATTTCCTGAATATGTGGTCGCCTGACCGCAAAAAATGAGTTGTTTCACAGTACAGCTCTCCTTCTTGTGCACTTATTATTTGTGTTTCTTTATAGACAGTCCCTAGGTGATTACCATCATTATTTTATTTTTTTTGTTATAGGATTTATAATGATTATTTTGCAGGCATTAATATTCAATTTCTGCTTAAGGGAAATGATGTGACTGATGAGAAATGTCAAGATTTCTTGAAACGTCATATTATCTGTATTTTTTTTAATTTCTATATAAAAAAACATACTGCTAAAAAGAGTAACCATCTATATTTGATCCTCCGATTGGACTACAACTCTCAGCATGCCTTATTTGCTTCTGAGTCTGTCTCCCCGGTGTCCTATAAACACCAGCTATGAATTAGCTGCTTAGTTTTACATATAGAACAGAGCAGGATGTGATCATTTAATTATAGGTGTGTTCCTCTTCGGTAAGGAGGATGAAGGGTGCGTTTAAAAAGTAAGTTTCCCCCTACGCTGCATTATTCTTCTATGCGGTGCCGTTTAATTTTTTTTATTCAGTGCCCTCAAAAGTTTGCCCCCATTTTAATTCATTTATCTCCTTCCCTATTTCGTAATCTACATTTTTTGAACACATTCTTCAGTTAAGTAATGTTAGCCCCATGCCACTTGCTCACGCTAAAAATAATCAATCACCTAGTCATAACGGACTTAATTTGTTTCCTAAGAATAAGTATTTTTTTTTTATAGTTACCCTCCTATAATCTACTTATCTGGTGCTATAGCTGGTGTATTCTGCCATTGTACTGACAGATCACTCACTTCTACCATTCATGATATACTTACTATCCCTTCCGTCACATCCCTCCCTCCCCCCTCCCTTCCTCCTCCCTCCCCCCTCCTTCCTCCCCCGCCCCCCCTTCCTCCCCCATCCCGCCTTCCTCCCCATCCCCTCCCTCCCTTCCCCCCTCCCCCCCTTCCGCCCCTTCCTCCCGCCCCTCCCTTCCTCCCCATCCCTCCCTTCCTCCCTCCCTCCCTTCCAGCCCGCCGCCCATCCCTCCCGCTCCCTCCCCCCCTCCCCAGACCCTCCCCTCCTCCCCAGCCCTCCCCTCCTCCCCATCCCTCCCCTCCTCCCAATTCCCCCCTTCGCTCCCTCCCTTCCTCCCCATCCCTTCCTCCCCATCCCTCCCTCCTCCCTCCCCATCCCTCCCTCCCTTCCTCCCTCCCCATCCCTCCCTCCCTCCTCCTCCTTCCTCCCTCTCCATCCCTTCCTCCTCTCCATCCTCCCTCCCTTCCTCCCTCCCCTTCCCTCCCCTCCCTCCCCCTTCCCCTCCCTCCCTTCCTCCCCTCCCTCCCTTCCTCCCTCCTCTTCCTCCCTCCCCTTCCTCCCTCCCCTTCCCTCCCTCCCCTTCCCCAGCCCCCTGCCCTCCCCGATCCCTCCCCATCCCTCCCTTCCTTCCCTTCCTCCCTCCCTCCCTATCCATCCCTTCCCCTCCTCCCTCCCTATCCCTCCCCTTCCTCCCTCCCCTTCCTCCCTCCCCCTTCCCTCCCCTTCCTCCCTCCCCTTCCCTCCCTCCCCTTCCCTCCCTCCCCATCCCTCCCTCCCCATCCCTCCCTCCCTTCCTCATCCATCCCTCCCTCCCTTCATTCCTCCCTCCCTTCCTCATCCCTCCCTTCCTCATCCCTCCCTTCCTCCCTCCCCTCCACATCCCTCCCCTCCCCATCCCTTCCTCCCTCCGTATCCCTCACTCCACATCCCTTCCTCCCTCCCTCCCCATCCCTCACTCCACATCCCTTCCTCCCTCCCTCCACATCCCTTCCTCCCTCCCTCCACATCCCTTCCTCCCTCCCTCCACATCCCTCCCTCCCTCCCCTCCTCCTCCCCCCCTCCCCTCCTCCCTCCCCCCCTCCCCTCCTCCCTCCCCATCCCTCCCTTCCTCCCTCCCTTCTTCCCTTCCCATCCCTCCCTTCCTCCGTCCCCATTCCTCCCTCCCCATCCCTCCCTCCCCATCCCTCCCTCCCCATCCCTCCCTCCCCATCCCTCCCTCCCCATCTCTCCCTCCCCATCTCTCCCTCCCCATCTCTCCCTCCCCATCTCTCCCTCCCCATCTCTCCCTCCCCATCTCTCCCTCCCCATCCCTCCCTCCCCATGCCTCCCTCCCTTCCTACCCATGCCTCCCTCCCTTCCTACCCATGCCTCCCTTCCTACCCATGCCTCCCTCCCTACCCATGCCTCCCTCCCTTCCTACCCATGCCTCCCTCCCTTCCTACCCATGCCTCCCTCCCTTCCTACCCATCCCTCCCTCCCCGCTCCCCCCACTCTTCCTCCCCGCTCCCCCCACTCTTCCTCCCCGTCCCTCCCTCCCCGCTCCCCCCACTCTTCCTCCTCGCTCCCCTCCACTCTTCCTCCCCGCCCCCTCTCTTCCTCACCGTCCCTTCCTCCGCGTCTCCCCCTCTCCCTCCGCATCCCCCTCCCTCCCTCCTCCTAATCCCCCCCCCCATTCCCCGTCCCCCCTCCCTTCCTCCCCGTCCCCGATCCCGTCTTCCGCACCCATCCACCCTCCCTCCCCGTCCACCCTGCCATCCATTTTCCCACCCCACCTCCTAATATACAATCATTGTGTAGTAATGGGGAAGAAGTTCTGATTTAAATAAAAAAATATTTTTATATTCTTTTTACAGAATTTGATAAAACCGACTTCAAGACCAACATTGTCTGCCTTGAAGATCTGAAGGTCGGGACTATCCTCACCGGGAAAGTAGAAAATGCTACATTGTTTGGTGTATTTGTTGATATTGGTGTGGGCAAAGCCGGGTTAATCCCCATGCGATATTTATCGGAGGAAAAACTTTCCAAGGAAAAGAGGAGGAGAAGCCTTGGACTAGGACCCGGAGAGCGAGTGGAAGTCAGAGTAATAAATATCGACATTAGGCAATCGAGGATAACTCTGGAACTTTTGCGGGTTTTATAATGTCGTTGGATGTTTTCAGCTGCTACCAGTAGAATTGCTGCTGCTCTGACATCTAAAGTGCCTCTGTGATTTAGGATTTGGAGCTGACATGCCAGTCAGGAATAAACTCTGGCAGGATACATTGTTATTTTTGTAACGCCAAGTTATTTCCTCTCGCATCACCCTCACACATGTCTGAAATGTCCAGTCTGTGCTGTTTTATTTCCCTCTAATATTAGCAGGACTATTGAGACATGGAGCTCTTGAACTCTTAAACTATAAATATTAATTGTTGCACAACAAACCCGTCATTCATGTTACCTTTACAGATATATTCCCAGTAATGTTATCACAGATAATATTGTACCTTGTTTTTTAATTTGAGTTCTCTTATTTGTTATTTTTTACATGTACAGGTAAAGCATAGTTTTACTAAAGTGAGTGTAGAATGGAATGTGTTATATTCTGCTTAGTTGCAGTACTGCTGAATATGTTCACGGTGCTCTATCCCTGTTTTTTATATTTTTTCCTTTGTATCTGTGTAATGGTAATATGATGAATGTATAATTGTGTGCGATACTGTAGGACTTTACCAATACTTTTTGAAGATGTTACTAAATGTATTTGCAGAGCTCACTTTGCGTATAATACTCTTATATCCTCCCAGAGTCCTCCTGTCAATCTTATTGATATGTGATACTCCTCTCACAATACAGTAGTTGGGGGTGTAGTCTGGTGACATTGGTAGGATGACCAGTTCCGAAATATGAAACACAACAATCAACTAAAACTGACTGAGTTTTCTCATCGTCGGCACGGAGGGACAGAATAAATTTGGTATATGGTTTCCCCTGTACTAGGTTTAATTAAGCAGTGAGCAAAAAACCTGAGGTGAGAGTGTATTAAAAAACTCAGAAGTTTTTTTTCTCATTAAAGTGGTCCTATTAGAAAAATAGGTTTATATTTATTTATTGAACAACTGTGAGGTGTTCTAAAACAAGCTTCCAAGAACTATTTTACATATTTGAAAGATTTAATGCTGGATTCATATACAGGGAGGTCACAAAATGCAAGTCTGAAAAGTTGACAGAAAATTCTACATCACTGTGTGACGGAGTAAGGTCTGGAGGCTGAGGAGATGACTTAATGTGTCTTCTGGCACGCAGTAGATGATGCCATGATGCATGCATTACACTATGCCGTTTACCCACTGCAATAGGGGGCTGGTAGAGGGGTTAGAGAAAATGGGAAAAGATGTAGGATATATGGAATGAGTAACATAGAGGCAGTAGGTGCTGGAAGCACACAATAATGGATAATATAAAATGTGTTGGTACCTCCAGTTACCCAGTAATAAATGTAGCGTATTTTAAAGTTCCCCATATTCACAATGAAAGCAGCCATTTTGACTGGTTAACCATTATGTCTCTAGTTCCTAGTGAGTGGATAGCTGCATTCTAGTGTATATTGGACAACAGGTACATTGTAGATGCTGGATTTCATCATCTTTAATCTCACATTTAAACAATATCTTTTCTTTTACTATGGTTGTCAGACCACTGTCAGCTTAAGACTTGAATTCACATTTGGGGTATATTTACTAAACTGCAGGTTTGAAAATGTGGAGATGTTGCCTATAGCAACCAATCAGATTCTCGCTGTCACTTTGTAGAATGTATAAAATAAATGATAACTAGAATCTGATTGGTAGCTATAGGCAACATCCAGTTTAGTAAATATACCCCTTGATGTTCACAATTAGTTACTCAGGTAGTATAGATTTCTGAAAGTATCTCCGTTGCTGATCTTTAATGTAGCTCAGGTCAGGTCTCTCAGGGAATTTTAGCACCTTACCCCGGGAGAAAATATTTGGCTAAAGTGTCTTAGAGCCCCTCATCCAGACATAATGCCCAGTTGCTGTATTTACCAGGTTATTGGACCACAAGAAACTGGGAAAGATGTTGTGTGGTTGCACAAAACGTGCAGCTGGTCAGTCATATGTGGTCTCCCTCACATCACGTACCTTTCCCAATTCAGCGATCGGGCATTTAGCTATTGGGTGGGGGGGGCTAGTAAATATATTTGGTAACAAATATATTACAACATACAGTAACATTAATTATGCATTTTATGTAATGCATTAATACATTTATGTGTGCAGGTTGCTGTTTATGTTAGGTGTAAGTAGACTGTCTAGCATATAGATATATATATAACATTTTCCGATTAAAAGTAGTATGTTAATGAAGTGAAGTTTGTTTCAATACTATACTTTTCATGCTTCTGTAATTAAGTAAATTTCTTTGCAAACATGGCAATAAATACAATCTCCTACACAAAGTTAAAATGATGGCAAATATGCAATGAGTTAGTACCTTGTAATAATGGCAATGTATGAGGCACAGTGTGCCCCACCGTCTGCACAGTGAAGGCAGCCATTTTGTGAGGTAAATCATTATTCATAAGAATGCAGCCTGTCAGTTCACTGGGGATCCGTGACATCACTGAGGTACAGCACCATTTTGGTTCTTAAAAAAGTTATCAAGCAATAAATGAATAGTGTTTGAGATATGTGGCAATTAATATTTACAAAAATGCAGCCTACATATTCACTAGAAACCAGTGACATCACTGAACCACACTCCACTCTCATTCGCTCATAGCGCAGCTTATAAAATGGCTTCCTCAATTGTGTGTGAGCAATAGGTCCTCTTAATACACACAGCAGACATACTGTATAACGGAAGCAAATTGCAGCAAGTACAAGGATGGGATGTTTTCTCCAGGAGGTTCTGAAAACCCCAAAGGTAAACAGTTAATTACTGCTGCTTGGTCAAACACATAGTCATTATTAACAAATGTCTCATCTTACAGTCACTGTGAGGAGCGCTGCTAGACAAGGTAATCAGGAATGTAGTACACTCCAATCACTGTGAGGAACACTGATAAACAATTGGTGGCAAAAGACAAGGATCATTTGTAAACAAATATTAATTAAACATTGTGGTGAAAATTATGGAAAACTAATTTATGTGACAAACCCCCAGGCCTAAATCATTCCAGATAATAGATTCCACACATGTACTTCTTGAATTGCTCTAGTCTGTTATATGACAATACAGCCTATGTTGTAATTGTTTACACTATGTAATATTATTGATGGGACTTAAAGTGCTTCACAGCTTACACGTAATTATATAAAATACAATGTAATATCATGGCAATTATTCAGCTGCATATCCATGTGCTACTCTATAGTTCTGTCCATTCCTAGTTCTTGGTCCACGCTCTTGTTACCAGTCTCTGTACTACAAGTCCTTCTGTGTCATTGGGTTTTTATTAGAGATGGTCACTGACCCCCGTGTTTTGGTTTTGGATTCGGTTTTGGATCTGGATTACCGTCGTGTTTTGGTTTTGGTTTTGGTTTTGCAAAACCGCCATTGCGTGTTTTGGTTTTGGTTTTGGTTTTGTTTGGTTTTGTTTTGCAATTTGTTATAAAAATTACATTTATTGGTGCTAAAATAACATAATTTAGGTATTATTTTGTAGCTACATTATTATTAACCTCAGTAACACTAATTTCCAGTCATTTTTTATTCAATTTTGAACACCTCCTATGTCACAATATGATTTTCATACACTTGAAAAGAAAAATTGCTGCAGTTCTTGCCAGTGATAACAAAAAGGCCATTGTCATGCCTGGGCATAAGACCAAAAATCCACCTCTTAAGTGTGGAATTATTTTTACACGAATCCTGGCAAGAGTTGTCGATCCATTTGTAACATTTTGAAAGCCACACTCAGTAGAGGTAGGGACCTTAACCATCTGGGATCCTCATCCATGTTTCGTCATTTTTCAGCGAGTTATTGGCAAACTGTTGGGAAAATCAGAAACTTTGGTTAAAAAAAAATTAACAACAAGCATTCCAGCATAATCTACCTCCCTTCTCTCATCTACATCCCAGCACCTGCAATCTTCCCCCCCAACAATTGGCAAGTAAACAATCCTCTGCAAGAGGAAGCAAGAATGAAACCTGTCACCCAGTCGCAAAGCGGATCACAGACGCCCTGGGTACTATGCTAGCGTTAGATCTGTGTCCAATGTCCACTATTAATACAGTTGGTTTAAGACATTTAATTGAGGTGTTATGTCCCTGTTAGCAAATGTCATCACTATACCATTTTACTAGAAAAGCTTATTCTCTCCTGTACCGGAAAGTTCCTAAAAATGTCATTATTGGGTGACAAAATGGTATTCTACCCACTGTACACTTAACCACAGATATGTGTACAAGCGGAACTGGGCAAACAAAAGATTATATGACTGTGAAAGCCCACTGGGTTGGTCTTTCGCCTTCCCCAGCATGGACAGCAGCAGCATGTACCCAGGTGCATCACATTTTTGAGAAGTAGGCTACTCTGTGTATCAGCAGCTTCACTAAGAGGCATACAGCTGACAAACTGTTCCAAAAACTAAGGGATGTCATTGAAAGATGGCTAATCCTGCTTGGAGTCTCCTGAGGATATGTCATTTCTGATTACGACCCCAATATTGGTCCAGCATTACAGCGGGGCTGAATTCCATCACATTTCCTGTTTTGCACACACTATCAACTTGGTGTTACAGAACTTTTGAAAAATGACATGCAGGAGATGCTGTTTGTGTCCATAAACATTTAGGGTCAATTTGTGGTTTCTGCAACAGCATGTAGGAGAATACAGCAGCTGCAAGAAGACTAGCATTTGAGGGGAATATACTTTAGTCCAGCGAAGTAGTTACCTGTGAAGAAAGTGCAGACACAGTTAGCTTGAGTCAAGTGATTGCCTTAATAATAGATTTTGAAAAGGTGCTACATAAAATTATAGTGTGCAATAAAACAAAGTAAATGTGCTAACTATATTTTAATTGTAGATGAAATACTTAATTTTCTTTGCAAGGATCCCAGACTTATCAACATCTTGTTGGGACGTCTTCTCCTTCAGTTTCTCTGGCAACTGCTTGTAATAAAAGAAATTGCTTTCCCAAGACACCCAGTGATGATGCAGATGAGTCCGCTAAACATTTTGATATTTGCTGTGCTGTAAAAGAATTGCCCAAAAACCGTGACAGCTCTGCCCTAAAATCAACTAGTCATTCCCTTTGGAAGGCCATTATCAGCAATTACATCATACTACACAGACTTCTATGATATTGGGATATTGGGATGAATTAGTATTGTTGGAGGAAGATTATCACTAAACCCTGCCACCTCTCCAGTTTCGCAATGAGCTATGGTACAATAAAATGTAACTGCAGATTTAGACCAAGACTGTCAGCCCTATTATTTCTATTTCAGCAATTACAATTAGCAATGGAGCAATGGAGCTCTTCTCTTTGGGTGTTACCTATATAACGCAGCACAATTTGCCTGCAAATTCTACAGACAAGCCTGCTTGTCTTCCTCTCCATCAATGACTCTTAGCAATTGAGCACTCGTCTTTGGGTGTATATTACACCCAAACATTATTAGTGAAAATTATGAAAAATACAGTTTAATCCCTGATAGGCCCTCCACCATCCTTTGCATGTTAATAGTAGGATTGGTTGGAATTATGGTCAAGGTCACACATTTTTTTGACAAATCCTTCAAACCAGCCCAGATGTCAAACTGTTGTGGTCTGCCCCCTGCGTCATCCCTGCTTGTGTTTGGAAAGTGCATATTGGTGCCAGAACCTCACATGCCAGAACTGCTCCCACTGGTGCCACACTGCTGCAGGACTTACACAATCAACCGCATCCTCATCGTCGGATACCCAAATCTCCCCCACATCCTCTTCTAAAGACAAAGTGTCATCCTCACTTGGTGTATCACCGGCTACACTCGGGCTGTTCAGGCACACATCAGCAGAACTGCTGAAAGGGCCCTTCTTTATGGGTAGACTAACAGAATGGTCACGATTAGACATCCCACTGTTGGATGGACTCTCCACAGGGATTGTTGTCATTTGTGAATCAGAGCAAATATTCTCCTGTAATGCCTCACTGTTATCTTGCAGCTCGGCTTTGACGCGTAACATTAGTTGTGCACCAATTGTAGGCTGGGTAACTTTTTGGGATCTGCCACTAATAGCCAAAGGTGAAGGCCTCATTCTCTCTTTGCCACTGCGTGTGTAGAATGGCATGCTTGCAATTTTTTTTTTATCGTCACTTAACTTTTGCTCAGTTACACTTCTTTTTCGCTTCAATACAGTAAAATTTTTTTGGGTTTTTGCACTAATTTGAAAACACTCTGTTGTTTGACATCGCCTTGGCCAGATGACGTACTGGGAACACTAACATCAGGACTGGTGACAGAACCTGGTTGCTCATTTAGATCATATGTGGACTGCTTTGAATCCATTCTGAGCGCAAACCACTGGGGAGTGCTAAAAATTATTGAGTAGATACTGCTGACAGATATGACTTTTGACAGCCAGAAATATTAATGCACAATTAGGGAGGACACCCCAAAAACACTGAGGAGTGCTAAAAATTATTGAGTAGATACTGCTGACAGATATGACTTTTGACAGCCAGAAATATTAATGCACAATTATGGGGGACACCCCAAAAACACTGAGGTGTGCTACAAATTATTGAGTAGATACTGCTGACAGATATGACTTTTGACAGCCAGAAATATTAATGCACAATTAGGGAGGACACCCCAAAAACACTGAGGAGTGCTACAAATTATTGAGTAGATACTGTGCTGACAGATATGACTTTTGACAGCCAGAAATATTAATGCACAATTATGGGGGACACCCCAAAAACACTGAGGTGTGCTACAAATTATTGAGTAGATACTGCTGACAGATATGACTTTTGACAGCCAGAAATATTAATGCACAATTAGGGAGGACACCCCAAAAACACTGAGGAGTGCTAAAAATTATTGAGTAGATACTGCTGACAGATATGACTTTTGACAGCCAGAAATATTAATGCACAATTAGGGAGGACACCCCAAAAACACTGAGGAGTGCTAAAAATTATTGAGTAGATACTGCTGACAGATATGACTTTTGACAGCCAGAAATATTAATGCACAATTATGGGGGACACCCCAAAAACACTGAGGTGTGCTACAAATTATTGAGTAGATACTGCTGACAGATATGACTTTTGACAGCCAGAAATATTAATGCACAATTAGGGAGGACACCCCAAAAACACTGAGGAGTGCTAAAAATTATTGAGTAGATACTGCTGACAGATATGACTTTTGACAGCCAGAAATATTAATGCACAATTATGGGGGACACCCCAAAAACACTGAGGTGTGCTACAAATTATTGAGTAGATACTGCTGACAGATATGACTTTTGACAGCCAGAAATATTAATGCACAATTAGGGAGGACACCCCAAAAACACTGAGGAGTGCTAAAAATTATTGAGTAGATACTGCTGACAGATATGACTTTTGACAGCCAGAAATATTAATGCACAATTATGGGGGACACCCCAAAAACACTGAGGTGTGCTACAAATTATTGAGTAGATACTGCTGACAGATATGACTTTTGACAGCCAGAAATATTAATGCACAATTAGGGAGGACACCCCAAAAACACTGAGGAGTGCTACAAATTATTGAGTAGATACTGTGCTGACAGATATGACTTTTGACAGCCAGAAATATTAATGCACAATTATGGGGGACACCCCAAAAACACTGAGGTGTGCTACAAATTATTGAGTAGATACTGCTGACAGATATGACTTTTGACAGCCAGAAATATTAATGCACAATTAGGGAGGACACCCCAAAAACACTGAGGAGTGCTAAAAATTATTGAGTAGATACTGCTGACAGATATGACTTTTGACAGCCAGAAATATTAATGCACAATTAGGGAGGACACCCCAAAAACACTGAGGAGTGCTAAAAATTATTGAGTAGATACTGCTGACAGATATGACTTTTGACAGCCAGAAATATTAATGCACAATTATGGGGGACACCCCAAAAACACTGAGGTGTGCTACAAATTATTGAGTAGATACTGCTGACAGATATGACTTTTGACAGCCAGAAATATTAATGCACAATTAGGGAGGACACCCCAAAAACACTGAGGAGTGCTACAAATTATTGAGTAGATACTGTGCTGACAGATATGACTTTTGACAGCCAGAAATATTAATGCACAATTATGGGGGACACCCCAAAAACACTGAGGTGTGCTACAAATTATTGAGTAGATACTGCTGACAGATATGACTTTTGACAGCCAGAAATATTAATGCACAATTAGGGAGGACACCCCAAAAACACTGAGGAGTGCTAAAAATTATTGAGTAGATACTGCTGACAGATATGACTTTTGACAGCCAGAAATATTAATGCACAATTAGGGAGGACACCCCAAAAACACTGAGGAGTGCTAAAAATTATTGAGTAGATACTGCTGACAGATATGACTTTTGACAGCCAGAAATATTAATGCACAATTATGGGGGACACCCCAAAAACACTGAGGTGTGCTACAAATTATTGAGTAGATACTGCTGACAGATATGACTTTTGACAGCCAGAAATATTAATGCACAATTAGGGAGGACACCCCAAAAACACTGAGGAGTGCTAAAAATTATTGAGTAGATACTGCTGACAGATATGACTTTTGACAGCCAGAAATATTAATGCACAATTAGGGAGGACACCCCAAAAACACTGAGGAGTGCTACAAATTATTGAGTAGATACTGCTGACAGATATGACTTTTGACAGCCAGAAATATTAATGCACAATTAGGGAGGACACCCCAAAAACACTGAGGAGTGCTACAAATTATTGAGTAGATACTGCTGACAGATATGACTTTTGACAGCCAGAAATATTAATGCACAATTAGGGAGGACACCCCAAAAACACTGAGGTGTGCTACAAATTATTTAGTAGATACTGCTGACAGATATGACTTTTGACAGCCAGAAATATTAATGCACAATTATGGGGGACACCCCAAAAGCGCTGGGGAGTGCCAAATATGAAGAAAAAATAATAAACCTCTATCCTCCTCTCTGCACTAGCGATTTTGGTTAGAGCAATTGCAAGAACAATATGGTATTCTCTGTCCCTGCTCTAATTAGCCTATGACTACACCCTGCTCTCTCCCTCTGTCAAATGGCGATGGATTGCTGTGGAGGCGTGTATTTATAAAGTTGAAGTATCGCGAGAACCGAGTCCCGAGATCCGACGACGTCACAATGACGTTCGGCCTCGATTTGGATTCGGAATGGGCGGGAGAGTACCGAGCTGCTCAGCTCGGTACTCGGATACCCAAAGTTCGGGTGGGTTCGGTTCTCGGAGAACCGGACCCGCCCATCTCTAGTTTTTATTCAGCAGCCTCACTCGTCAGATCAGACTTGAGCCTGTAGATCAACCTGGCAGATGTTGAATATGAATGTTGGATCTATAGCATCTGGTTTAAAGGACAAATATAGTTGCTTGGCCAGAGCATTGCAATGGTTTGGGGTTTGCAAGTTTTGTTGACTAGTTGTATACCAGGACAGAGAGAATAAGACCACCAAACATTTCTGTACCCCCCCCCCTTCCCCTTGTGAAGAACTATGATACCGATAATGATCAGAGACATCAGGGAATGTTCCACGCTGTCTAGTTAGGGTAATGTTACTATTATTCCCAAGCTGAGCCACAGGTCACAGGTTTAAATTTCTCACACTTTTTTTCCCCCCAAAACCCCCCTGTGCCATGTTAGTTTCCTAAGAAATACAGGGATGTTATCGTGTAAAAAAAAAAAAAAGTTGTGTTTTTTTTAGATTATGTTTATGCTTTAAAATATAAGGTACTGTCTGTTATCAATGGCAATACAATAAATTGTAAAGTTAACATTTTTTTTTTTTGTTTTCTTGATTTGAAATTACTGCTTGTTCAAGTTCACTGTGTTTCTAAACGGTGGTCATTGCTTTCATGATTACCACAATTCTGACACCGAGGAGACCTACAACTAAAATCCGAATTTATGAAAAAAAACAATTCCAATATAAACTCTTTTACCTCAAAAGCGACGCTGCAGATCTCCAATCGCACCAGCATGCTGACTGCAAGTAATTCCAAATGGACAGCTCTCCGGCACTACACTTTCACGTCATCGCGATCTCTATGGATGTTAATTTAAAGTGGTAATGTGAGGACCGGGCAGGTTAAATGTTGAAACACTTAACCCAACATTGCCGCTTTAAATTAACATCCATAGAGGTTGCGATCGATGACGTGAAAGTGTAGTGCCGGAGAGCTGTCCATTCAGAATAACTTGCGGTCAGCATGCTGGTGCGATCGGAGATCTGCAGCGTCGCATTTGGGGTAAGTCTGTTTATATTAGAGTACTGTTAATTTTCTTGACATCACTGTTTATGTTGAAGGTAATACTTTACAGACCAAAACCTTCCATAAACCAACGGACATCAATAGTTACATCCACTACAATAGCAATCATCATCACCGTTGGCTTGAGAATGTCCCCTTGAGCCAAATGTTAAGAGTTAGAAGGAATTGTACGGATGAAATGATATTCCAGGAACAAATCAAAGAAATGAAAGACAGTTTCAGTCGGAAGGGCTACATAGAAGGGACTCTGGAGAATGCAGAGAAGGTAGCTATAGAAAAGAAGAGGGAAGATCTTTTGATCCCAAAGAATAGGAATTTAAATAACAAAGGTCATCAGTGTGATTGGGCTTTCTTTTCTAATTCCAATTCCAATTATCGACAAATAGAGAAGACCATCAACAAATATTGGTATTTGCTAAAGAAAGATGCGACAATAGGTGATTTGATTCCTGACAAACCTACTTTCGTGTATAGGAAGGCCCCTAACTTAAAAGATAAGATCATTAGGAGCCACCTGCCGGAAGACAACTAATAGAACAAAGGGATTTTATAGATGCGCACAGTGTGTAGCATGTAGGACTTGCAAAATGGAACATAATAAAACGTCCACTTTATCTCTCAACAACAAAGAGATTCATATAGAGCAGTTCATAACATGCAATTCCAATAATGTAATATATGCCATCAAATGTAGCTGTGAAAAAGTCTACATAGGTAGAACAACTCGTCCTCTCAAAATAAGATTACGGGGACATTTCTATAATATAAGAAGGGGCTTAGAGACACATGCATTGCCCCAGCATTTTAAGCTTCACCATTCCTGCTCAGACAAACATGTGATAGGTTTCTGGGGATTACAAAAAATTGAACCCAGTTGGAAACATAAGGATACTCTGTCTATGCTGTCCAAGTCAGAGATGAGATGGATCTATGACTTGGACACTTTAACCCCTAAGGGACACAATGTTGACTTTGAGTTAAAATGTTTTCTGTAGATGTCACCATTCAGATAAGGGACACTATGTTGACTTTGAGTTAAAATGTTTTCTGTAGATGTCATCATTCAGATATGACATTGATTTGTTTATGCAGTGTGGGCCATTCTTGCTCACAATAGTCAGAGGGCATGTTGGAGTGCATATTATGTTTATATTTGACATACATTGTCTGTATATGTTCCATACAGTTCTACATATGATTTTGGATATATGTGTGCTAGTTAGCATGCGCATTGGACATCATCATTGATACATCCTTTGTCTCCTTTTTTGTTTACTTTGAGGAAAACATCCACCAGAAGGAGCTTGTTTCATCGTTATGATAGATGTTGTATATACCAAGTATAGTTTGGATAGCGAACACCATGTATTAGCCAGTCTAGTATGAGTAGGTTTATGGATGTTTCCACGACAACCGAGCCTCATAATGGAAAGGAGGACAAACCGGAAGTGTCATGAGGTGGAAGTATCCAAGTCTCGTTCTGGGATCACCGTCATACCGCATATGGATATAAAAGGAGGATACGGCCGGTTACATATTACCTTGAGAAAGACTTTTGTTTATAAGTCGAAACGCGTTGGTTTTAAATATCGGAGGACAGCGGGACCCGACAGAGTGTGAAAGACGGATGTCACTCGCGGCGGTGAGAGGATTCTGATGTCATATACTCACCTGTTGTATGCGAATTCATCATCTTTCTCTGGTACGGGTTCACTTTTATGTTTTTACCCTCATTATTTTAATAAAGGGTAATATGCTAGATATGCCTCTTTCATTTTTGAGTGAGGAAGATCGTCAGTGGGGAGTCTGATGACGAGAGGAGATCAACTCATTGTTAAAGAGCGAGATTACAGCTGAGATTGAGTAAGCACATACCCATAAGGGAGGTGTCACGAGTGGAAATCAGGGTGTTGTGTAACACTATTGCACATGGGATCATTTATGGACATTTAAGCTACATGTCTTTTTGATGTTTTGATGCACTGGGTCATACAGACTACTATCATTTCTTTCTGTTTTTGTGTATGCAAATACCATTTATTTCAGAGAATTGGTAAGGATAGTCATTGTGCAAGTTCGCTCACAACCTTCTAGAAGTGCATGTGGAGGCAATGCTACGCAGAATCATTTGAAATTTGCCTTCCACATATCCATCTCCCAGCGTACACCATGTGTGCGTGGAGGCAGCGCTATATGTAGGTATCCATCTGTTTAATATACTGTTTATATTAGAGATGGGCGGGCTCGGTTCCCCGAGAACCGAACCCCCCCGAACTTTGCCTATCCAAGTACCGAGCCGAGCAGGCTCGCTACTCTCCCGCCCGTTCCGATTCCAAATCGAGGCCGAACGTCATCGGATCTCGGGGCTCGGTTCTCGCGATACTTGAAAATTATAAATACACGCCTCCACAGCAATCCATCGCCATTTGACAGAGGGAGAGAGCAGGGTGTAGTCACAGGCTGATTAGAGCAGGGACAGAAAATACAATTCTGATTCTAATTCTGATAACAATTGATACAGAAGAGAGGAGGATAGAAGAGTCTTTTTTTCTTCAATATTTAGCACTACAAGTGCTTTGGGGTGTCCCCCCATTATTTTGCATTAATATTTCTGGCTGTCAAAAGTACTATTTTTCTGCAGTCTAAAAAAATAATATTGAGCACTCCAAGTGCTTTTGGGGTGTCCCCCATTCTTTTGTATTAATATTTCTGGCTGTCAAAAGTTCTGTTTGTCAGCAGACTAAAAATATAATATTTAGCACTCCCAAGTGCTTTTGGGGTGTCCCCCATTCTTTTGCATTAATATTTCTGGCTGGCAAAAGTCATATTTGTCAGCAGTATCTAAAATAAATTGTAGCACTACAAGTGCTTTGGGCTCAGAATGGATTCAAAGCAGTCCACATATGAGCAGAATGAGCAACCAGGTTCTGTCACCAGTCCTGATGGTAGTGTTCCCAGTACGTCATCTGGGCAAGGCGATGTCAAACTACATCGTCTTTTGAAATCGGGCAAAAAAAACACACACCAAAAAAAAAAGTACTGTGTTGAAGCGAAAAAGAAGTGTAACTGAGGAAAAGTTAACTGCCGATAAAAAAAAAAATTGCCAACATGCCATTCTACACACGCAGTGGCAAAGAGAGAATGAGGCCTTCACCTTTCTCTATTAGTGGCAGATCCAAAAATGTTACCGAGCCTAAAAGTGGTGCACAACTACTGTTACGCGTCAAAGCCGAGCTGCAAGATAACAGTAAGGCATTAGAGGATAATGTTTGCTCTGAATCAGATATGACACCAATCCCTGTGGAGAGTCCATCCAACAGTGGGATGTCTAATCGTGAGCATTCTGTTAGTGTACCCATAAAGAGGGGCCCTTTCAGCAGTTCTGCTGATGTGTGCATTAACAGCCCGAGTGTAGCCGGTGATACACAAATTGAGGATGCCACTTTGGAATTAGAAGAGGATGAGGGGGAGATTTGTGTAGGCGGCGAGGGCGCTTATGATGATGTTGATGATTATGATGCAGACAGATACCAAATTGCCTTTCTCAATTTCTATTTATATTCTAGATTATATAACGGCTGAATAGTTTTCTATTTTACTCCTAGTGGAGAGGGGGTCTGATGCAGACAGATACCAAACTGCCTTTGTCCATTTCTTTTTAGATTCTAGTTCTACAGTCTATCCAGGCTGCTTTTTTTCTATTCAACTACAAGTGGAGGGCGGGGGGGTCATAGACAGCCACCAAACTACCTTGGTCCATTTCTTTAGATATTTAGCTAGAAGTGTAGGGTGTAATATACACCCAAAGACGATGGCTGCATTGCCAATAGGCTAAGATGGAGAGGAAGACAATCAGGTTCGTGTGCAGAATTAAGGACAGCCTACCAGGGATTAAACTGTTTTCTTCCTAATTTATTATCTTTAGAATTACCTTACTTATCCAAGAAACAGGTGGAGCACTAAATTTGGTTAGTTTATGCCCAAAAACATTGATTTTTCAACAAATTAGCAAAACAAAACCAAAACCAAAAAAACACACAATGGCGGTTTGGCAAAACCAAAACAAAAACACGACGATAATCCAGATCCAAAACCAAAACACGGGGGTCAGTGAGCATCTCTAGTTTATATTGAAATCGCTTTTTCATAAATTCGGATTTTAGTTGTAGGTCTCCTCGGTGTCGGAATTGTCGACACCGTTAAAGCGTACTCAACCCTTTCTGAAAGAGCGCCCTGGTCTCACGTTATGTTCTCTTGTTCCATTCACTAATGCAGCCAGTATCAGGCTTTATACATAACTATCATTTACTTGTTAGCAGCACAGTCGGAGGCCATTGGGATGGAGGCAGAGTCCATTCCTGCTCTAACCTCTAAACAGACTATTCTCTTCTTATGACACAACTCAGACATTTTACAATAAAATTTGCCAGTATTTTAGCAGAGAAATTAAGATTTATTATTATCGTTTATATAACGTCAATCATATTACGCAGCACTCTACAGATCATTCACATTAGTCCCTGTTCCATTGGAGCTAATAGTCTAAATTCCCTACCACCCCCACACAGGCACTAGGGTCCATTCTGCCAGAAGCCAATTATCCCACAGGTTTGTTTTTGGACTGAGGGAGGAGACCCATGCAGTCACATGGAGTACACATAGACTCTACACTAGGCCTGGGTAAACTGTGGCTTTCCAGCTGTTGTGAAACTACATTTCCCAGTATGCTTTGGCAGCTGATAGTCCCCTGATAGCTTACAAGGTAGACTGGGACTTGTAGTTTCACAACAAATGGAGAGGCACAATTTGTCCAGGCCTGCTCTACACAGACAGAGCCATGCTCTGAATCAGACCCATGACCCCAGCGCTGTGATTCAGCAATGAAGAGAACTTACCTAGTGTACAACATAGTTGCCAACATTGGCAGCTTGTGTCTCGGGGGGCAGGGCTTGAAGAATTGTGCCATTAGCCCCGCCCCCAATGCGGTCACCACCTTTTCGACCAATAAAACCATTTACTTTTCCACAGCCGGTCAGGAATCGGGAGAATTGCCCTCTCTCCCGGGAGTCCGGGAGACTGACCCAGATTTCGGGAGTCTCCCGTATATTTCGGGAGTCTCCCGTATATTCCGGGAGAGTTGGCAAGTATGGTGTACAAGTGCCACCTCAAGTGACAGAAGTGTGTTTAATGCCCCTGTCTTATACACATGGCCATATGCTAATATTAGAATCAAAAGATCATTATTCCCTATCTGTTACAAATCCAATAGAACCCATAAAGTGTTCCTTTTATCATGATGTTTGGCTTAGTGAATGAGTCATTAACTTGCACTTGTCAACGGTTATCTATTGATCATTATAACAAGAGCAGGATCTGTACTCGCAGCACTTTGCACAAACTCCGAACTGATCACTGCTGCAAGAAAGTGCATCACCTCCCAGGTGCCTGGAGCCAGTTTGTGAATGATATCACGGAGCTCTTTACACCTGGCACTACTGTACTGATATCCACATTTTTAAGAAGAAAGTGAATTATACTTTCAAGTTATCCAGGCACACAGGTTTCAATTTCTAATACATATTGCTTTGTGTAATCATCTGGCTCAGCAGGCTTAAAATTATATCTCCCCAATGAGCCTCCCAGCTGCAAGAGCTGATTGACAGGCCCATGCGGGAGGTGCCGTTACCAGCCTCCAATAAAGAAGAGTCTTGGGAAAATCTTAAGGTAATTATTGATGGGCAACAATCTACTAATCAGACAATTTGCAAAATGAATCCCATAGTCCCTCACTATATTAGCTTTCTTTCTTGTTTGTATTTGTAGGGAAAATGTACAACTTCAGTAACCTCTGGTCTCCCCAAAGTCCAATTAAACGTCTCACAGGGTAATACATTAAAGGGAAGTAATATTGGTAGTGGCTGGTAATCCGTTTTGTTCTTGTTGTTGCCACATTCGCTTGCTGAGTTTTACACTGTGATAAATGGAGAAAGAAGGATTGAAGGTAATGGGGTGTTTTATTATTACAAACAGGGTGTGTGTATGGTTCTATTACTGGTTCATTTACCTTTTATTTAAAGATTGTTTAGCAAGGATTTAACCTCCTATCTTCTGTTATGTGAGATTGATGATGTGAAGTGCACTAATATAACACCCAGCCAATGCCTTCTCTTCATTTTTCCTTCTCATCCATTATTAACTATCCCATGGAACTCTTACTAAAGCTGCTGGTATCTGTGATATTGTAGAGCTACATCTTCCATAGTGTTAAACTACATCTCCCATGATGCTCTCTTCAGCTGTCATAGGCTTACACCTCCCATGATGCTCTCTTCAGGTGTCATAGGCTTACACCTCCCATGATGCTCTCTTCAGCTGTCATAGGGTTACACCTCCCATGATGCTCTCTTTAGGTGTCATAGGGTTACGCCTCCCATGATGCTCTCTTCCACTGTCATAGGCTTACACCTCCCATGATGCTCTCTTCAGCTGTCATAGGGTTACACCTCCCATGATGCTCTCTTTAGCTGCCATAGGGTTACACCTCCCATGATGCTCTCTTCAGCTGTCATAGGCTTACAGCGAACATGATGCTCTCCCCAGCTGTCATAGGGTTAAACCTCCCATGATGCTCTCTTCAGCTGTCATAGGGTTACACCTCCCATGATGCTCTCTTCAGCTGTCATAGGCTTACACCTCCCATGATGCTCTCTTCAGCTGTCATAGGCTTACAGTGCCCATGATGCTCTCCCCAGCTGTCATAGGGTTACACCTCCTATGATACGCTCTTCTGCTGTCATAGGCTTACAGCGACCATGATGCTCTCTTCACCTGTCGTAGGGTTACACCTCGCATTATGCCCTCTTCAGCTGTCATAGGGTTACACCTCCCATGATGCTTTCTTCAGCTGTCATAGGCTTACACCTCCTATGATGCTCTCTTCAGCTATCTTAGGCTTACAGCGCCCATGATACCCTTTACAGGTGTTGTAGAATCATCATCATCATCATCATTTATTTATTGATATAGCGCCACTAATTCTCCAGCGCTGTACAGAACTCTCACTCACAACAGTCCCTGCCCCAATAGAGCTTATAGTCTAAATTCCGTAACACACACACAGACAGACTAGGGTCATTTTGAGAGCAGCCAATTAACCTACTAGTATGTTTTAGATATATCTCTCATGATGCTCTCTCCAGCAGTTGCCCATTAACCCACCCACCACCCTGTGAGGTGCCCCCGGGGGGAGGGATGGGGGGGGGATGTCCGAGCGCCCAAACGCCTCAGGGGAAGAAGGCCCCTGACTTCGTGTACAGGGCACTCGTTTTGCTGTAAGGGAAAGGGAGAATACGGGAGGGACAGCTCCACAAGGTGAGTGCACCAAGGTAACAGTCCTCGCCGCGGCTATACTCACGTACATGACTCTCCGCCGATGCCCCCTGGACTCCTGCCTGCTACCTTGTCTTCCGATCATAACCTGCATGACAAGAAAGACAACACAACAACAGCCCTTCCCCAACACCTCTGTTACTTACCCAATCCCGAGGGAACGCTATGGACCTCACCACACCGTACCTACCTCCGACTGACCACTCTCGCGTCCTGAGACGCTGTGCCCCCACAGGCCGTTAAGCCCACCTTGTCCTGAGGCTCAGGACTTAGGTGCACTTCCGGACGGATGGAGGGGTTCTAAACACCGCTCCAGGACTCTACTTCGTACCTATGTAGGAACCAAGTGTTCCCTACTCTATGTCAGGACCTAGCATCCCGCTAGATCTGGGCCGAATGCCCACTGCCAACTACAAGGGCCTACTGCCCGCTCACCGTCAGGGACCTTATGTCCCTCTACCAGCAAGGACACAGAGTCCTTGCTAAGCTACAGGGCAGCCGCCCTGCTATGCTCATGGAAGCCTATCGCTTCCCTAACCAGAGGCCTATGCCTCTCTGCACTAGAGGGCCTTGCGCCCTTCTACCGTCCAGAGCCTTGCGCTTTGCTACGCTCAGGGCCTTGCGCCCTGCGGGGGAGCCGAGCTCCTACCTATTCAGGCCTACAGCCCGAAGCTACTTAAGGGCCTTGTGCCCTGTGGGGGTGGAGCCGCGCTCCTACCTGAGGGCCTCCTGCCCTGTACCCACCTAAGGGCCTTGTGCCCTGCGGGGGAGCCGCGCTCCTACCTGAGGGCCTCTTGCCCTGTAACAACTAGGGCTTCGTGCCCTCTAAAGACCAGGGCCTGGTGCCCTTCTAACGCACTAGATCCTGGTGCCCTCCTAACAACTAAGGGCCTTGTGCCCTTTAAAGACTAGGGCCTTGCGCCCTTTAAAGACTAGGGCCTTGTGCCCTTTAAAGACTAGGGCCTTGTGCCCTCCTAACTACTAGGGCCTTGTGCCCTTTAAAGACTAGGGCCTTGTGCCCTTTCGAACACCTACAATGGCCGCCCCTACCTGCGCCACAGGCCTAGTGCCTGAAGGTGCCCCCGGGCCTTGTGCCCGACCTAAAAGAGTAATTGATACTCACCTCCTTCGCGCAGGAAACTCCACTTGTCCCGCCGTCTTGATTGAAGTCTTCTGGCAGCAGGGTAGCTCACAGCCCTTACAAGGGCTCCCTGCCGCTTCAGCCGCTGGAGCTCTGGACGCGACATCCTCCTTCTTGTCCTCCGCCGCCGGACTCCCCTCGTGTCGGCGCCCGGCGGCTTATAAAGCCGTCGGCGTGCTGACGTCATCAGCCGTCGCTGTGAGCCCTGATTGGCTCGCGGCGGCGGCGCCAGTAGTTTGAATGGCCGGAGGCGAGCCAGGATTGGCTCGCCGACCCGGCCTCTGATTGGCCAGCAGCGAGAGGTGAGCCGTGATTGGCTCGCCTGTCCGCTGCCGCCGGGACCCGTAAACGAAGACAGAGGATACTCACCGAGGGAGCGAAGGTCTGGTGAGTCTCCTTCCTCTGCCACGCTCACCCTCTTCCCGGGCCGACGGACGGGGCACTTCTCCACAACCCCACCAATTTCAGAGCTCTCTCTTTGAACCTGGTCAACTAAATTTACCCCATATTATCCAGCTACCCAATAGTGCTGCCATTGAAGGCTATCAGTAAACACAGTTATGATGTATACTGCTAGATAATATCATAAGGGGGACTTGGTGTGTAGTAATAATATCATAGAAAACTTGCCCTCCCCTTTAGTTGCCCTTTATAAAAATAGCATCACATGTTGTGGTGCAGACATGCAGTCCCTTAATTTCCTTTTAAGCATTGTAATCTTAAAAGGAAATTGTACTACACGGAATTCTGGGGTAGAGAACTTTCCTCCAAGAGCTCTATAGAAGTATGGCTGCCATAGTCCATTATTCAGATATCAAACAATCAGACACAAGGATGTCCATGGCCAGGGCCCGATTAAGGGTTCCAGCCGCCCTAGGCTATTACCGCCGCAGCGCCCCCCTATCCCCCCCAATATAAGTGTATAGGAATACTCCTGAATATGTATATTCAGGAGAATTCGCCAGCATTCAAAATTAGACAGATTGTGCATTCTCTCTTACCTGTTCTTGCTCTTCTCTCTTCCCTGTTCTTGCAGCTTTGTTGTCTTCTAGCTGCTTCTGGAAAGTCTGGGTCCTGTTTTGAAAATATGCAGCATTTGTATTACAATGCTTAATGTTAACAAAGCCTGAATGATTAGGCTCCAAAACACAACAGTCCATTATGGATATATAAAACAACTACCCCATAGCACAGGCATATGTAGGCAATAAAATATATGAAAATTGTTGTCAAAGAGCTATAATCAAATATAAACCTCTATCAGCCCCATCTGACTAAAATTTTGCATTCTAATGACCCTAGAACCACAGAGACCATCCTCATAACCGTCGCACAATACAAAGATTATGCCCCCCCAAAGCTGCTCTATTTTTTTTAAATAGTCCCCTCAACCATTTCATCAGCCCCGTTCAGCCTCTTCAACTGACCCCATTAGCATTGTCAACTGCCCCCTTTAGCCTCTTCACCTGCCCCTTTAGAATTATCTGCCCCATTACCATTGTTACCTGCCCCCATTAGCCTCTTCTCCTGCCCCCATTAGCATTGTTACCTGCTCCCCATTAGCCTCTTCTCCTGCCCCCTTTAGCCTCTTTAGCCATTAGCATTGCTATCTGCCCCTATTATCATTGTTACTTGCCCCATTTGCTTCTTCACCTGCCCCTTTAGAATTATCTGCCCCTATTAGCCTCTTTTCCTGCCCCCATTAGCATTGTTATCTGCCCCATTAGCATTGTTACCTGCCCCCATTAGCCTCTTCACCTGCCCCTTTAGCATTATCTGCCCCCGTTAGCAATGTCACCTGCCACCATTAGCCTCTTTACTTGCCCCTTTAGCTTTGTTACCAGCCCCTCCGCCCCCAGACATTAGGACTTACCTGTTGTTCCTGGGCAGCAGTCTTCTCTCCAGCGCTATACATGACAGGCAGTCTGGCAGCGATCGCTGCTAGCTGCCTGTCAGCGCGGCCGCGGGCGCTTCTTACTGTGGTCACGTGAGATGTGGAAGTCCTGATCTCATGTGACCACAGTAAGAAGCTCCCGTGGCCGCGCTGACAGGCAGCTAGCAGCGATCGCTGCCAGTCTGCCTGTCATCTAGTAGTCGGGCCGCCCCGTTTAGACAAGGGGCGGTCCCGATGATTCAGGAGCAACGCTAAGTAAAAAAATAAAAATGAAAGGGAAAAAAAATTAACCTCGGGGACGCTGCGCCCCTCAGACTCCAGCGCTCCAGGCTGCAGCCTGATCAGCCTATTGGTTGATCAGGCCCTGTCGATGGCACATTGTTGTTTCTTAAAACTTACAGTCTTGTTGAAGTCATTTAAAATCCCTATTGGATACATGGGCACGTATGTAACGACTGACCATTCTTCAAGATTATAAGGATTTACTGTTTTCATAGATATACAGTGTGTGCTTATTGCTAAATATCTTTATTGTCCAAATATGAGTAATGTCTGTGTAACTCATTGCCCGGTGAGTCTGATACTTTCAAATATCTGCAGATGCAACTTGGAAATTAGATCAATATATTATTAAAATATTCATACCTCAGTTGTCTGCCGCAATCCCTGAATCCCATCTAAGAAATACCAGTATATGATTGACATGCAAATTTATGTCTTATTATTTTTCTTTACTGTTAATAAAACACATATCTAATTGATAAAAAAAAATGATTAAAGCTGACAGCCCTTAAGTGATCTAAGTAATAAATATTAAAATGAACTCCCAGGCATTGCACAGTGTCATGGGAAGCCTGCAGCGGCAATAAGAAGTGCAGTTCTCCAGCTCACAGACAGGGCTGTTCAAGGAATAGATCTAGCACTTTTGTAGTCATTTGTTCAAGTTCAGAAGAGACAGACAAATGAAGTAGATGCATCCCGAAGCAAGACAGCCAAACAGTTCTGAGGAGATAACATCACTGGAGGCTTCTGGGAGATCCCCAGAGATCCTGAGTGCTGATAATAAGCATATTTCTGTCAGTATATGTAATGTAAACAGGCATTTGTCCCCTCAAGCCAGGGAATAACTGATGAGGAGAGGCTTCCATTGGGTGTAGATTTTATTAGCGGAATTCATAATAAAACAAAAATAAATTAAACAAAAACACACCATGACAGCAGGATAATGTGGTAATTAGACATGCTGCGGGGAAAACATTGGTAGTGTAAGATAAGTAAGCCTCCTATTTTAATGGAGGTCGTCACAATCTTTCACATGTAAATGCTTTTATTTTCTAAGATGTGTGCAGACATAATGACTATATATAGAGTGTGTGTATATATATATATATATATATATATATATATATGCCTGCTGCCTCAGTTTTTATGATTATATTTGCATATACTCTAGAATGTCATTAAGAGTGATCAGATAAATTGCAGTTAATTTCAAAGTCCCTCTTTGCCATGACAATGAACTTTATCCCAAAATAACATTTCCACTTCATTTTAGCCCTGCTATAAAAGGACCAGCTGACATTAGGTCAGTAATTCACTCGTTAACACAGGTGAGAGTGTTGACGAGGACAAGGCTGGAGATCACTCTGTCATGCTGATTGAGTTACAATAACAAACTGGAAGCTTTAAGAGGAGGGTAGTGCTTGAAATCGTTGTTTTTCCTCTGTTAACCATGGTTACCTGCAAGGAAACATGTGCAGTCATCATTGGTTTGCACAAAAAGGGCATCACAGGCAAGGATATTGCTGCTAGTAAGATTGCACCTAAATCGACCATTTATCAGATCATGAAGAACTTCAAGGAGAGAGGTCCAATAGTTGTGAAGAAGGCTTCAGGGCGCCCAAGAACGTCCAGCAAGCGCCAGGACCATCTCCTAAAGTTGATTCGGCTGTGGGATCGGGGCACTATCCGTGCAGAGCTTGCTCGGGAATGGCAGCAGGCAGGTGTGTGTGCTTCTGCACGCACTGTGAGGCAAAGACTTTTGGAGGATGGCCTGGTGTCAAGAAGGCCAGCAAAGAAGCCACTTCTTTCCAGGAAAAACATCAAGGACAGACTGATATTCTGCAAAAGTTACAGGGATTGGACTGCTGAGGACTGGGGAAAGTCATTTTCTCTGATGAATCCCCTTTCAGATTGTTTAGGGCATCTGGAAAACACTTGTCCGGAGAAGGAAAGGTGAGCGCTACCATCAGTCCTATGTCATGCCAGCAGTAAAGCATCCTGAGACCATTCATGTGTGGGGTTGCTTCTCAGCCAAGGGGGTGGGCTCACTCACAATTTTGCCTAAGAACACAGCCATGAATAAAGAATGGTACCAAAAAATCCTCCAAGAGCAACTTCTCCCAACCATCCAAGAACAGTTTGGTAATGAACAATGCCTTTTTCCAGCATGATGGAGCACCTTGCCATAATACAAAAGTGATAACTAAGTGGCTCGGGGATCAAAACATCGAAATTTCTCATTCATCCACTTTGGGGGATACTGCTACAATGGGGTTGTATGAGGGCGCAGAGGAGTTGGCACTTAAATAGTTAAACTAAACTTGCTGCTTACTCCTCCCCTCTGCAACCCCTACTAACCTCAGTGTAGTTTAAGTGCCTAAGGAGTTGGGCTGTCTGAGTGCTGTTTCAGTACTTGCTGTTTAGATTAGGTTAGTTTTAGTCTTATTTTTCCTATTTTATTTATTTCATTAGAGTGAGGAGATGTGAGTGCTGCCGGCAGCACTTACATCTGTAGTGGGAACGCTATAGCGTTCAGTGTTGTGGTGTGTAAAGAGGCTGTGAAGTTTTCTGAGTTTGGGTTAGATGCCCACTCCTTAACGCTGTGACAGCCGCACGATTGCAGGCCGTCACAGTTCCTCTCGTCTGGTCCGCGCTGCCGCTGGCAGAGAGCGCTGCGCCCTGTCAGGTGAGTGGCCATTAATAAGAAGATACCAAGTCCCCCGCTGAGGTGGAGGAGGGACTTGGATCTTCGCGGCCAGAAGGACAGATCTGAAGGTAGCTGGTCCAATCACATTGCTGTATGAGAGGTCCTGTGAACACAGCGATAGAGACCTGTAGGGAGATTACTATTTGTCTGTGTGGGAAGGAGTTTTTCTAGAGGCTCCCTCCACACTTGGTGCTTTTACAGAGCGGGAATTTTCTTGCCAGTACTCGGCAGTGCACAGTGAGGCCCTGATAGAGACGTAGACACTTCTTTTTGGCTGTGGCTGACTCCCTCCCTCTGCAATTGACCATCCTTCAGCTAAGTTCCCTGAGGGGGGTTTTGATTGTATAACTTTCCTCATATGCTTCATATTATTATTGAAGCATGTGAGGATTGTTATTTTCTGTTGGACACTTAGTTTTATCATAGAAATCTCTAAGCAAATAGTCAGACATCACTGTTTCATATAGTGACACATAATTATTTCACTGCTTGTGGGCATTAGCCAGGGATAAGACAAGTAAATTGTATTTCTTTTCACTTTGTGGTGTGACTGTGTTCTTAATAAAAAAAATAAAAAATTGGGTCATTATGTCCGACAAGGGTAAAAGCATTAAAGTGAAATTTTATGCTTGCTCTAAATGTGCTGCCAAACATCCTGTGGGTCAGCAGGATCAGGGAGCTGTGTGCACGCAGTGTGAGGTGGGGTCTGGTGAAGCTCAGGCACAAGGGGTCGCCGAAGTGATGTTGGAGGAGCCAATATGGGTTTCCTCCCTAGCACAGTCTGTGTCTATGTTAGCTCAGCTTATTAACAGACAAGCAGAGACTGTGGTCATGGAGCTAGATGCCCTTACAAGGTCTGCCCCAACTACCTCAGCAGACAATGTGATGGCTGTTTCACAGATAGCCGAGGGGGACCTTTCTAAGACTGCTCCCATTCCTCATAGGTCTGCCCAATCAGAGCCAGCCTGGTCATCTCCCCTAGGAAAGAGATTGGACCGCTTGAATAGGTTGTTAGATTCTCTAAGTATGGTTACACCTAGAACCAAGTGACAAAGATCCTCTCATACATATTTTTCTCTGTCAGATTCAGAAGGGTCTTCTGAAGAAGAGGGGGAAGTGATTGAGGATTCAGATTCTACCCAGTTAGGTGATTGGGATGAGTCAGTAAAGAACCAGGGTATTCAGGATCTGGTTATGGCGGTCCATCAGACCCTGGATCTGGTAGACTCAAAGGAGCCGGGGCCCTCGAACCAGGGTCTGTTAACTAGTAAAAGACTTAAGATGGTTTGTTTCCTTTCCTCGGTGAACCTCACAGAGATAGCCGAGGCAACCTGGAAACATCCGAATAAAGAGGTTTTCCGTTCTTCGTAGGTTTGCTAATCTGTATCTCTTACAGGAACAGGAGATGGCATGCTGGGAAGAAGTACCCAGAGTAGACGCGCCAGTTGCTCGGTTGGCTCGTCGTAATACTTTGCAGGTGCCGAGTTTGGCTGTTCTTCAGGACCCCACAGACAGAAAGATAGAGAGTTGTCTCCAGTATATCTTTTCTGCTGCGAGTTCATCTTTCAGAAGCATATGTTTTGCAGAATGGGTTTCTAGGGCTATGGAATCTGATCAACTAGTGGCTGGATTACAGGATTCAGAGCTTCTTCCGTTAGCCATGCATTTGAAGGAAGCATTGGGTTATTTATATTAAGCAGCACAGAACGCAGCGTCCATTTCTTCTGTGGTTCCGGCTGTGGGTGTTCTGTTCTGCTAGGAGAATTCTCTGGCTTAGGTCCTGGGACACGGATGTGGAATCGAAGTCCCTGGAAGCCTTGCCTTATTCCGGTTCGGTCCTTTTAGACCTGAGTTAAATACCATGATCAGTCAGGCCAAGGGAGGAAAGAGTACTTCCCTACTGGTGAATGCTCCTAGAGAGGATGAGCTCCTAGGTTTAGTTCACAGGGGTCAGTCTACCAGTAGAAGCAGAACCCAAGATTCCTGGGAACAGGCTGTCAGAGGCAGGGTGTCTTATTCTAAGAGGCACTCAGTCCTCAAAAGTTCAGACAATCCCTTGGCATGATGGGGTTCTCCCTCTCCTCGCGGTAGCAGGGGTAGGGGGTCACCTACATTTGTTTCAGGATCAGTGGGCGGCGACTTCTCGAGACAATTGGGTCTTAGGAATTATGTTCAGAAGCTACATCTTGGATCTTTCAGGACCTACTCCTCATCGATTTTTTTCACACGCCTCTACCGCGAAATTGGGAAAGAAGGCAGGCGATGATCAGTTCGGTCTCCGCTCTTCTTTCTGCGAGAGTTATACGTTCTGTTTCGGAGTCTCAAAAGGAACAAGGTTTTTATTTCAACCTCTTTTTTGTTCCAAAACCAGATGACTCATTTCGGCTGATTCTCAACCTAAAGGGCCTGAATCAGTACCTCCAGGTTGAGCAAGTTCCGGATGGAATCGGTTCATTCAGTCTTCCAGGGTTTGAAACCTCTGGATTTTTTAGCATCTATAGCTATCAAAGATGCTTATCTCCATGTTCCAAATTGGAACATACTTCACTATGGTAAGTTCCTACTTCCAATTCCGGGCTCTGCAATTCAGGCTTTCAACAGCACCCGAGTATTCACAAAGATTATGGTGGTAATGACTGCTCACTTGAGAAATCTGGCTCAAGGCTCCGTCTCAGCTAGACTTGGAACAACAATTGAGTCTCACCATTCGAATCTTGGATTAACACGGTTGGATTATAAACTATCTGTCACGGTTTGGTAAACTGGATTCTTAGGTCTGCTCAACTTGGCGCTACTGACAGCAAGGCGCGGAGTCTAGCGGACGGATGGTTTTCACCAGTGACCACCGCAAAGTGATTTGGACTTAGCGGCTTCCGCCCGCAGGTCGCGGACCCTACTAGGAGTGTCAGGCAAGACCCTAGGGGAGTAAACAGGATAAGATGTTATAGAGAGACACAGATGAGGCAGATGGAGCATAAGCACTTTGGCCAGCGGTCCAATGGAGACTGATGGAGTGTAAGCTCTTTGGCCAGCGGCACGATGGAGACAGGTGGACCGTAAGCTCTTCAGCCTAATGGCAGAATGAAGACAGATGCAGGGTTAACAATTCAGCCAGCAGGATAACGGAGACAGGTGCAGCTTGAGCAGTTCAGCCCGTAGTATAGCAGCACAGTGGAGACGAGTGCAGCGTGAGTAGTACAGACCGTAGTATAGCGGCACAATGGAGACAGGTGCAGCATGAACAGTCCAGCCAGCAGAGACAAATGCAGCGTGAGTAGTACAGACCGTAGTATAGCGGCACAATGGAGACAGGTGCAGCATGAACAGTCCAGCCAGCAGAGACAAATGCAGCGTGAGCAGTACAGTCCATAGTATAGCGGCACTATGGAGACAGGTGCAGCGTGAACAGTCCAGCCCTGCTCACTCCACTCATTCTGTGGGGTAGTCTTTGGCCGCGCTCCATGGGGCTTCTGCGGATCAACTGTGTCGGGCAGCCGCCTGGTTCTCTGTGCATAAGTTCTATCAGTTTAATGTGTTTGCATCAGCTGACGCAGGGTTTGGCCTCAAGGTTTTGTGGGCCGGGCTATCAGAGCGTTCCCTTAGGGTGCTACTTTGGTATGTCCCCATGGTAGCAGTGTCCCCCAGAGTGGATGAATGAGAAAAGAGGATTTATGTACTTATGTTAACTCTCTTTCTCTGAATCCATCTGGGGGAGATTGCGTTCCCACCCTTTTGCTCTTCTGCTGTGTGGTCTTGGTTGGCTGCTTTCTTCCTTTGGGCTTTTGTATTACACTGAGGCTAGTAGTGGTTGCAGAGGGAAGGAGTCAGCAGCAAGTTTAGGTTATTAAAGTGCCAACTCCTCTGCGCCCTCATACAACCCCATTGTAGAAGTGTCCCCCAGTTGGATTCAAAGAAAGAGATTTAACGTAAGTACATAAAT
The DNA here is from genome assembly GCF_038048845.1 of Mixophyes fleayi. Lineage (NCBI taxonomy): Eukaryota > Metazoa > Chordata > Amphibia > Anura > Limnodynastidae > Mixophyes > Mixophyes fleayi. The sequence goes on from NC_134404.1 coordinate 320,992,549, forward strand.
ACTCTTTTTGAGTCCATGGCCAGGAAACAGAGGCGGGTGGACAAACACAAACCCCACAAATTCTGACAAACTCCAAGCATTGATTAGGCAAGAATGGGCGGCCATCAGTCAGTATGCGGCCCAGAAGTTGATTGACAGCATGCCAGGGCGAATTGCAGAGGTCTTCAAAAAGAAGGGTCAACCCTATAAACTGTGCTATATTCCCTGACCTAGGCATATAAATCATCCCCGTATCAGTCCACACTGTATACAATATTTAAACCCTCAGAGAGCTGCAACTTCATTCAGAATGATATAAAGTCAACTATAGCCCTCTATTTGTAAACCTACGAGTGACAAACAACTTTGGATATCTCCCAGGTCAGGCAGCATCACCGCCATAAGAATCATCATCATCATCATCATCAGTTTATATAGCGCCACTAATTCCGCAGCGCTGTACAGAGAACTCATTCACATCAGTCCCTGCCCCATCGGAGCTTACAGTCTAAATTCCCTAATATAGACACACACTCACACACAGACATAGACAGACAGAGAGAGAGAGACTAGGGTCAATTTTTGATAGCAGCCAATTAACCTACCAGCATGTTTTTTGGAGTGTTGGAGGAAACCGGAGCACCCGGAGGAAACCCACGCAAACACAGGGAGAACATACAAACTCCACACAGATAAGGCCATGGTCGGGAATCAAACTCATGGCTTCAGTGCTGTGAGGCAGAAGTGCTAACCACTACACCACTGTGCTGCCCACCTTTACCTCCTCTGGTCCCTGAGCACACTCGGCGCTCTCTACATTGTCATTCAATTCCTTTTATTTGGACTAACAAACTTAGAACAACTAGGTGGATTCTGATTCTGAATATCAAGATTTCTGAAGGTTTAGAAGTCGGAAATGTATTATATTAACAAATTATCTCACTGCCTACAAAATGAATCCATTGTCATCATCACTAACCACAGATGCCCTGGATTCAAGTCTTCTTCTTCCTAATAGGAGTAGCCCGGGGGCCACTATACAACATTCCACAGTGAACCTCAAAACATCTCTGCAGGGTTCTCAGGTGAAAACAGGGGTGCCCAAAAGTTCCACGCCCCAGGTGAGCCAGCATAAACTACCAGCAGCACAGATGGCCCACACTGACTGGTGCTACACAGAACTTTTACTAATCACAACCACCCTTTGATGTGAGTGAGTTCTCTGTACTTCGCTGCAGAATCACTGGCGCTATATATATAAATAAATAAATAAATGATGATGATGATGATGGGCAGCACGATGGTCTAGTGGTTAGCACTTCTGCCTCACAGCACTGGGGTCATGAGTTCGATTCCCGACTCTGTATGGAGTTTGTATGTTCTCCCCGTGTTTGCTTGGGTTTCCTCCGGGTGCTCCGGTTTCCTCCCACAATCCAAAAACATATTAGTAGGTTGATTGGGTGCTATCAAATTGACCCTAGTCTGTCTCAGTGTGTGTATGTTCGGGAATTTAGACTGTTACTCTTTTGGGGCAGGGACTGATGTAAGATAGCTCTCTGTACAGCGTTGCGGAATTAGTGGCGCTATATAAATAAATGATGATGATGACGATGATGAAAGTCAAGTGTATGAACAGCAAATATTGCATTTTTAATCAGGTAGCATATAAAAAGGCTGAGGGGATAAATAATCTGTTGTCTTAAAACTCCACTGTCTGTAAACCAGTATAACTTTTTCCGGTCTATGTTAATACAAATTATGCACAAATACAGAACGCTCCGTCTCTAAGAGGTAATTAAGACCTTAACTGCTTTAGTGTTACATGTAAATATGCATATGTAGAACAGCTGTTACCTTGGTATTGGAGAATCAATCATTCCTGGCAAGTGAAAAAATCAGATTCCATCAATCAGAACTTAGTATATCTTGTTTGGTGGAAAGAGCCGGTACATTTGCTCGGATATAATTTCTCAATACGAGATAATAAAATTATTTTAATGGTATTATATAACAGAGTGTCTTCCGACAATCAGCCATTCCCCGGGAGACTTTGCGTTTATGCTACTTAAAATTATTATAAAATGAGTGGTGAAATGAAATTTAGCTTGACAAGACATAATTCAAATAAACTAACGTGATTCTTAATATGAAATAACTAGATGGTGTCTAAATATAATCAGTAAATCGGAACACTTTTATATTACAATATGTTTCTTTTTAGTAGACCTTCAAAAAATAAATAAAAAGTAAAAATAAAAGTTTACATTAAAATGAGTAAACCAGTCCATACCGATCAAGGGAGACATATATGTATGTGCAATGTTTTTGTTTTTTTTATAAAACACAAATGATAGTAATATATGTATAAACATATGTAAATAATATCCATATAAATATTGATTTCTGATGTCATCACTTCAGTTTTCAATACGGAATCTTGTGTATTATTATTAGGGATAATGCATCAGGGGTAAATGCAGGATTTTTACAGGGGACACCAGAATGGTTATGCCGTTACCATTATGCAAGGGACGTGGCTTTAATTTCAGCCAGTGCTAGGCCTCTCTCCAACCTGTTCCCATCCACTTTGTACACATGAACAATAGTTGTGCACTACTGTTAGGTGCATGCATCTCCAGCTTTACAAGCAGTGTAGTGTGAAGTGGGAGATACCTCCCAACTGTCCTTCCAATTGGGGCAAAGTTCTGACTGAGTGGAACACTCACCTAAAATCTCTAAAATCTAAATCACTAGAATCAGCACAGCTGGCAGACTGTCTTACTTTCTCTTAAGTGTCCTTACAGCTTTCACTACTTGCTGTTGCTCATGTCTTAAACTCAAAAACTGCTTGTCTGGATCCTGAATGTTAGAGCCCTGTTTGGAAAAAGGATAGATACATGAAATATGGAAAGTCAAGCAATGAGTGAACACTCTAGGCCTGAATATCCCTCTACAGTCTGGTGGCATTGAAGAAGAAGATATCCCAGATAACAACTTTTGGCATCTCTCATTAAAGAACGTAAATACAGATACGTGCCGCATTTTGCGTAAAATCACTCTGCGCATGCCCAGAACTGGACCATACGCCAGTGAACGCAACAACATCCAATTAATCTTCGAGCGTAAGGGACCCTTATGACTGCCTATGATTTCATGGGCAGAGCGGGAAGGGGACTGGGTGTATGCACGTAGTCAGTGTTCCGTAAGGACGTGCCAAGGTCGAGGGCAAGCAGCAGTGCCCGATTCAAGCTTTGGGCATCTCACAGCTATGTGATTTTCTGTTGTATCACTAACCCACTAGTGGTTTGGCTGATTACCAGTGATGATACCAGTTGTGTATGCAGCCAGAACATGTGTTTGCAATCAGGAGCAACTGTAAACATGCATTTTTTGTACAGTAGACATTCAAAATATCCTAATAAATGTATTGTATGGAAAATAAAAAGAAAACAACTTTTTTTAAAAAAAATGTTTTGTCATTAATGACTATGGGCCTGATTCATTAAAGAAAGGTAAGCAAAAAATTGAGTAAGTTTTCTTACTCAAGTATTCTGGACAAAACCATGTTGCAATGCAAGGGGTGCAAATTAGCGGCCTGATTCATTAAGGATCTTAACTTGAGAAACTTCTTATTTCGGTCTCCTGGACAAAACCATGTTACAATGCAAGGGGTGCAAAATAGTATTCTGTTTTGCACATAAGTTAAATACTGACTGTTTTTTCATGTAGCACACAAATACTTGATAGCTTATTTGTACACTGAAATTTAAAGTTGATATTTGTGTGCTATATGAAAAAACAGGCAATATTTAACTTATGTGCAAAACAGAATACTAATTTGCACCCCTTACATTGTAACATAGTTTTGTCCAGGAGACCGAAATAAAAAGTTTCTCAAGTTAAGATCCTTAATGAATCAGGCCCCAGGTTATTATTTTGCACATAAGGAAAAAACTCTGTTTTTTCATGTAACACACAAATTCTTGATAGCTTGTTTGTACACTGAAATTTAAAGTTGATCTAGGACATGTTCTACCCCAACTATAAATCTGCCATCACATTTTAAATTTACCTCCCCCTCCAATGCAACATGGTTTTGCCTTACCTACTTACTTTTGCTTAACTTTCCTTAATGAATCAGGCCCTATATTATTAACAGGTGGCAATAATTGGATATGTCTTTTTAGTTCTTTGGGACTTTATATTCCACATATGTATTGGACGTATCCTGCAGTGTATTGTCTGTTAGAGCAGAGCGCACCTAGACCCGTATTTAACAACAGATGTATCGTCAGAACCACTCCTGGTTGAATACAGTCGTGCGGATACCATTTTTACGTGAGTTTTAAAGAGACAACATTTGAGAGTTGTTCTCTACTTGCTATTATCTGTGTACATGATTTATAGTCATTGTCTGTGTAGAGGAGTGGTGCAATATATGAATACCTTGGGATAAATGTATCAAACATTCTAAAAAGGAAAATTGTAGGTGTTGCCTATATCAACCAATCAGTATCTAGCTATCATTTCCTAGAATGTACTAGATAAATGATAGCTAGAATCTGATTGGCTGCTATGGGTAACACCTCCACTTTTCCTTTTTAGAATGTTTGATACATTTGCCCCCTTGCCTTAATGATATTTATTATTATAAAGAAATATTTTAGAAGAGTTTCAATTTTTTCCCCCACAAATGTAACATGTTTTACATTTTTCCAATTTTCCAGAAATATCCCCCCCCCCCCCAAAAAATGGGGAATTAAAACATTTTTTAAAATTTTTCTTCTGTGCCTTGACTTTTGTATTCCAGACTTTTGTAGTTAGGGGTTTAAAGTCCAAAATTCTATTCCACAAGCAATGGATTATGTGAACAATTGTTGTTAGGAAATTGGCAGGATCCTTTAATGATTTTCTAACTATGATGATATTTTTTTTTAGTATAGAAATATCTAGACATATGTGTATGATCATGTCGAAAACTTCATTTTTAAACGTTGCATAAAAAGCCAATAGTGATTTTTTTTTTATTATTATTATTATTGCTACTAACCAGGAAATGAAATTGGAAAAAAAATATATAATTTTCTCTGTGTAGATCTCTAGGGATACCTTATGACTGTTTTAATCTTTTACTTATAAAATAGTTGGCTCACCATTATTCAGGCATATGGCTTATCAATCATATTTCACATTTTAAAAATATAGACATTTATTGCATTTACAGTTACTCGGTTACCAGATTTAATTTTATTTCTGTAATTAGTTTTGTGCTAGGGGGATATATTTTTATTTTACTATAAATAATGGTTTCCTATTATGTATTTATTTCAATAGAAAATTATATTTAATAAGAATTACTCCTGCATGGAAGGCAGGATTTTTTGTCAAATAACTGTTTATGTTTCTTTCTAACCTGCCAGGCCTTTTTCTAAATTTAAAAGTGATTGATCATATATTTCTTTTTTAATTAAACACATCATCACAAAATAAAAATAAGTATTTGTTAAAGTTGACATTGATTGTCAGATTTATTTTACATCATGCATCTGTATCAAAAAACTACTTTTTTCCAGCCTTTGAAAATACTTTTATATAACTGAATTTGGATCAATAAAAGTGACTTAAAAGTAAGGTCTATTGCAGAATTAATCCTGTAAGAATCAAGCGTGTTTTTAAGACAGAGGGGTATATTTAGTAAACTGCGGGTTTGAAAAAGTGGAGATGTTGCCTATAGCAACTAATCAGATTCTAGCTGTCATTTTATAGAATGCACTAAATAAATGGGAACTAGAATCTGATTGGTTGCTGTAGGCAACATCTCCACTTTTTCAAACCCACATTTTAGTAAATAAACCCCAGAGTTTCTTCACTCCGGTCCTCACGCAACCCCAACAGCTCATGTTTTCAGGATTTTTTTAATCATGCACAGGTGACTTAGGGGTTTATTTACTCAACTTCCCAACAATCTGTACAAATGTCTGCTACTCCAAAGACGCCACCATGTTAATTTGTAAATTTATGTTCCTTGGTGGAAATCTAACCACACTTTCATTGGTCTAGTGCAGTGTTTCTTAAACCTGGTCCTCACAGTGCATGTTTTCCATATCTCCTTACTTTAGTGCAGGTGTAGTCGTTACTGACTGATACATAGTAACAGAACCACCGATGGTATAATTATTTCCCCCTATCAACTGGAAAACATGGACTGTTTGGGGTTCTGAGGACTTGGGCTTGAAAAACACTGGTCTAGTGCAGGTTGTTATGGGTCTAGTGAAGATTTGCACTTTTCAGCAATGTTATAAAATAAACCTCAGCGTTCTCTTGTTCTGGAAATTAATTTATTCTGGAAAATGTTCCCTTTCTTAGTACTTAAATGTTTCATTTGTGTCCTCATTTCCCCAAAACTTTACATGTTGAATTCCATGAGTTTTCATGGTAATATCCTGCTCCAATTTTGCTGAAAAACATTTCTTTTTTTTATCAATACAAAGTCTTGCAGTAGATCATTTACAGGTATAACGGAATAGGAGTTTCAGAGTTATAAGATTGGATCCTCATCTAGATGAGACAAGACTTAAAGCCTTCTTTAACCCATCCTAGACCACATGGCAGCTGGATAAAACAGCGTAATTATCCAACTTGCTTTGCAGTCTTAAAAGAATGTTGTACTCCCCTGTCTTATGCCACCCTAAGCTTTCTCTCTATGTATACTTCATTGGAGGGCCCATTTCATCAGGGTTCCCGCACTTAAAACTATTGGTGACTTCTGCTGGTCAGCCTCGATAATGATCTTTAAGCAATGGTAGATCTCATGCAATGTTCCTGATTGATAGCAGAACTCTTTTGTAATAAAAAAAAAGCAGCTCACACATCATTACAGAGGCAGCCAGAAGTCCCTCGCTCTATTTGTAAGCAACGGGACCTTGCTGAATTGAACAAATTGCAGAGATCCCAAAGGTCCCAATTGAAGTTCTAGTGTGAGAAAAGGGAGGGTTTTCAAAAGTGATACTGGATTGTGCGGTAAGAGGAGTACTTTTGTGGAATCTTATTTTTTTCTGTTCAATGTGAACAATAAACCTAATGGTGCATTTTGCAAATATAACTCCTATTGTATATCTGATTGTTGGTAGGGTACCTTTGAGCAAAATGCAAGTATATACTCAACTGAGAGAACATAGATATATTTGTCCATAGAGTGTAATGTAGAAGGGCATGCAATACAAATATTTATCATCATTTTGAATTTGTTGGGGCAACCTTTGTTTTTTGCTTAAGTTATTTTGGAAGCAACCAGCTTCTTCTAATTAGAAGAATTAATTATAGCTTCCAGCAAAGCAATATGTAGTTTATGAAATAATTAATATAATCATTTAATAATTGAAGTAAGAGGAAGTTGGGAGCCTCAGATGATTTAAAATCAACTAGACCCACTCAAAGTCTTGCAGCCTTGTCCAAAACTGGGGCTCTTTCAGGAACAGATCACTTGAAACTGATAATAGGTCATCTGGCATTTTCCAATAGATCAAATCGAAATATCCAGGCTGGAGTCATTAGGCCAAATGTAGAAATGTAATTTGAATGAATTGACCTCCGGTGCGGATAGTGATCTGTCCTCCTTACAGACCCATGGTAGTATATGTATTTGGGAAATAGTCCCAACTGTTTGGCAGATCCAGATGTTTTTTCAAGATGGTGGGAGCATGACGATGTTGGTTGTATGGCCACCATCCCATGGCCCTTCTTGCAACAGTTCATGCACCAGCCCTCGTGATAAGACACATTTGTTGGGACGCCACTAACTTGCTACTCTCTCTTGAATACGTACTGAAATTCCATAGTTATTCATATGATGTTGGGTACCTGCATGGCAATCTGTTTCCACTGCTCACCATCTAGAGAACCAGCATCATCTACCCACATCTCCCAAATAGGAGGATGGACTGAATGAACTAGAAATGCTAGAGGGCCTGCCACCAATGCCTCAAGTATAATAAAATATACTCCAAGTTTGGTAGAGTGCCCCACTCTAATTTGGTAGAAATACAAATCATCGTCCCATACTCCATGTCCCCAACTTCTCCAATCGTCAAGTGGATGTCATGGCACGAATTTACAATAGATGGTGAGGGCTCCAAATTGATCCATTACCCTAGAAACCTATATCCCTCTAACCCCTGATCCATCCGATCTCCCTCAAGCTCCTGACTGAATATTTTATATTGCGACTTTCTCTCCCCCTTGTGGGAACAATACTGATATATGCATATATATATATATATATATATATATATATATATATATATATATATATGCTGTGTGGTTAGATTGCAATGTTATGTCTGCTTCCCACTATGTTCCCCCCATCCCCCCCTCTCTTCTTTGTGTACCCCCATACCTTTTAAACCCTAATAAAAAACATTAATGTTAAAAAGAAAAACTAATCATCACAGATATTGGATTTGCAAATAAAGGAGACATGCACATATATGACAATATATAAAGTCATTAGTATCAAAATGATGAATTTGCAATAAAAATTCACAGGTATCTGAACATACGAATATTTAAAAAAATGCCTGTGTGCAATGAAGATGGAAGTTTAAGGTTAATATAAGGAGTGCGAGGCAGGTGGGAGGAGGCTCAAGGGGGGGATAAGGAATTTGTCACAAAGCCTGAGTTTGGAATAGACCTTGAAGCCCCACTCTAGATAGACTCGCCCCCAGAGAGGTGCGGAGTATAACGGTAGAGAGGTATTTACCAGGGATCCCCGCAAGGGAATATGGACTTAGCTGCTCTATAGCCACTGGTCACAGTCCTCTATGGGGGTTTAGAGCAGGGTGAGATGGAACCGTGGAGTGGAGCTGGACTGCTGGAAGATAAATGGTAAATGCAGAGGTTCAAGTGAATGGCAGCGAACCGAAGCGTTGAGGTCTTTAGAAAGCGAATAGCTGAGAACAAGACAAATTATGAGGCATGATGTTTCTGCAACAATATCGCAGGTCTTGATCGTGGAACAGGTAACACAGGGTACCAACTGAGAGGTGGTGAACTGCAGAGAACTGATACACTAAGATCCCTTGAAAGAGATTAGCTAGAGGACGGGACCGATGATGAGGCACAAGGATCTTGTAATAATACCACAGGTCTTGATCGTGGATCGGGTATACAGTATACCAACTGAGAGGTGGTGAACTGCAGAGAACTGATGCACTGATATCCCTGGAAAACGAATAGCTTGAGGACGGGATTGATGATGAGGCACGAGGTTCTTGCGATAATACCACAGGTCTTGAACATGAAACCTGGTAACACAGGATACCAACTGAGAGGTGGTGAACTGCAGAGAACTGATGCACTGATATCCCTGGAAAGCGAATAGTTTGAGGACGGGACTGATGATGAGGCACAAGGTTCCTGCAATAATACCACAGGTCTTGTTCGTGGAACAGGTAGCAGAGGATACCGATGCGCAGAGGGGAGCCAGAGAGAACAGCGTCCTAACAGGTAAGGAGACCTGAAGATCTGGAAACTTTGTAGAGAAGCAGATGCTTTACATAGACAGAGCTGACAGGCAATTAGCCAATCAAGAGAACGCAGGTGTGCACATGCTCAGTTCAGACAAGCAAGTGAATGCAGGTAGTGAGAGCCAAGGGAAATAGGTAAGAACAGTGACCAAATGTAGGTTAGCTGGAGCAATGTGTGACAGAACTGAGGCCAGCCTCCAGGGTCCATCAGGTCCAGGAAGGTTTGGCACATGTTTTTTTACACTTCGAATGTTTGTTTTCCACTCTACTATATTCACCAAAACACCTATCAAACTCAAAAGATGTATAACATTTTAGTTTATGTGTTTTTAATAATATTGGCTCCCTAAAGATTTTTAGGCAATGGAGTTAATTTGAATGGAAGATGTCTTAGATTCCTCTTCCATGCTTGAGCGTTATCTCCAGCCCCTTCCTACCTATGAGACACTTATAAATGCCCATTCTGGTGAGTTTACATCCTAGAATGGCTATTTGTAAACAAGCATTAAAGACAAGGGTCATGCTCTCATAAGCGTGCTGCTATTGCTGGACTCCCACTACCAATGACAGCCTGGTGATCCAGTGTTGGCACATTGTGTTTGGATCCTGGCACATCGTTTGCTAAACACCACTTCAAAATGAATGCTGTGTGCTTCTAATGCAAAAGTGCATTGCAGTGGGCAGAGGCGGAACTAGTGAGCTGTGGGCCCCGGTGCAGGTAGTCGGGGAGGGAACTGGAGTCCTGGACTCGTTGCATCTGCCATGCAGTGGGCCCATTATCTCTATGGGCCCCGGTGCATTGCACCTGCAGCTCCAATGGTAGTTCCACCACTGGCAGTGAGATCACAGAGTTCCCTTACTACAGTCATAGCCAAAAGTTTTGAGAATGACACAAATATTATTTTTCACAAAGTCTGCTTCCTCAGTTTTCATGATGGCAATTTGCATATACACCAGAATGTCATGAAGAGTGATCAGATGAATTGCAATTAATTTCAAAGTCCCTCTTTGCCATGACAATTAACTTTATCCCAAAAACAAAATTTCCACTGCATTTCAGCCCTGCCACAAAAGAACCAGCTGACACCAGGTCAGTGATTAACACAGGTGAGAGTGTTGACAAGGACAAGGCTGGAGATCACTCTGTCATAATGATTGAATTAGAATAACAGAATGGAAGCTTTAAAAGAAGGGTGTTGCTTCAAATCATTGTTCTTCCTCTGTTAACCATGGTTATCTGCAAGGAAACATGTGCAGTCATCATTGCTTTGCACTAAAAGGGCTTCATAGGGAAGGATATTGCTGCTAGTAAGATTGCATCTAAATCAACCATTTATCAGATCATCAAGTACTTCAAGGAGAGAGGTTCAATAGTTGTGAAGAAGGCTTCTGGGAGCCCAAGAATGCCTAGCAAGCGCCAGTATTGTCTCCTAAAGTAGATTCAGTTGTGGTATCGGGGCACCACCAGTGCAGAGCTTGCTCAGGAATGGCAGCAGGCAGGTGTGAGTGCATCTGCACGCACAGTGAGGTGAAAACTTTTGGAGAATGGGTGTCAAGAAGACCAGCAAGGAAGCCACGTCTCTCCAGGAAAAACATCACTGATATTGTGCAAAAGATACAGGGATTGGACCGCTGAGGACTGGGGAAAGTCATTTTCTCTGATATATTACCTTTCAGATTGTTTGGGGCATCTGGAAAACCGCTTGTCCGGAGAAGGAAAGGTGAATGCTACCATCAATCCTGTGTCATGCCAACAGTAAATAATCCTGAGACCATTCATGTGTGGGGTTGCTTCTCAGCCAAGGGAGTGGGCTCGCTCACAATTTTGCCTAAGAACACAGCCATGAATAAAGAATGGTACCAAAACATCCTCTACCTTCTCCCAACTATCCAAGAACAGTTTGGTGATGAACAATGTCTTTTCCAGCATAATGGAGCACCTTACCATAAGGCAAAATTGATAACTAATTGGCTCTAAAATCAAAACATCTAAATTTTGAGTCCATGACCAGTAAACTCTCCAGACCTCAATCCCATTGAGAACTTGTGGTCAAGACCTGAATCAGTTCAGTACTGTCAGTCTGTACTAACAGATAATAAGCTTGCCAGTTATTATTAGATCAAATATATATTGGATCTACACACCTTGGTAATAGGGTAGACCAACTGGAGTCTCTTGTGATTACTTGAAGATGACACCTGATTACAAAACATATATATTTTGTTTCTTCTGGATGTAAATCTATCAAATAGTACATACATATAAGGTACGTATATTTGGTATTATTGTACTCTGAAAAATTAGTTAAAGTTGGGGATAAACCAGAATCTTTCCCTGCAGATACCTTTGGAAGCTGCATTTGGGGTGCCATTCTGCGCATGGTGTTGGAAGTGGGATGCTTCAGGAAGCCTATTTATTCTTTCCACCTAGCCATCCGGCAATACAGAAGTTAGTGAATGCCGAAAACTGCTAAGCACTGTTTTTGCTTGTGAAAGAGAGGCTATTTCTTTTGGTGAAAGTAAAAACCTGGATGAGGAATCTGAGGTTTGTACTGTGTCAATACTGCAAACAAAAGTGTTTAAAGATGTTTCCCTTGCAGTTGACAAACAAGGAGTTAAGTACAGTTCAGAATGAGATTTACTTTTGGAAGAGGTACAAAACCAGAAATGGAATCGGCAGACTGTATTTAACGCAAATGTGTTGAATGAAAGTGATTTGATGTGTTTGAAGCACCACAGTGCAATGGTAGCATATGATCCAGTAGAATGTGCTGATTTACATAATGATACATACAAGAGTGATAATTCTAAAGAAAACCACATATATAGTCCAAAGCTTCAAGATGAGATTAGAACCACAAGGGGCGGGGGGGTTTACGAAGACGAAATATCTGATTGGAGGTGGCAACTTGTTGTTTCAGAGAAAGCCAGGTTGAAATTACAACAGAAGCTAAAACATGCAATGGAAATTGAACCTTGTTGTTCAAGGGAACATTATATTTACAAGACAAACGATTGAAGAGCTGCCAGCAGATTTGATTGAAAATGAGAATGAAGTAATACAGCTGAGATCTGAGTTGTCTAAAAAAGACTCCCAGTTAGAGATTTAAAAACAGACCATTAAAGAGTGTCTGTATTAAAAGAGAGCACTTGCACTGCACTGTGAAACAAAGCTGTTATTTTAGTGGCAAGAAAGCAAGAAATTCCAGTTTTGGAATGAAAATCTTACAGTAATTCATAAAGGAAACAGTTTCCCTTGCATGTACAAGAACAGATTGCAAAAAGGTAGATATTTTAGAGCCATACCTACATAACCATGACAAGCACAGGAAGAACGAGTGACATTGGTAAGCAGACCTAGCAGTAGCTTTGTTTGAGAATGCATTATGCGATTTGCTGCAAACTGGTGATGGAAAATGTAGTACTTGGTCATTGTTCCCCTACCGGTTCCAGCTGTTGGGCCACAACAAGACCATTGATGCCACTCTTGCAAATATTTCTTAAACTGGGATGAAAGTTAATGGGGCTGTGATAGAGAAGATATGATGAATGTTCTACGCTACCTAGTTGTGTATAATGTGTTATGCAGAGTGATACACTGCCATGGTTGGGGGGGCCATATAGGAGAGGATACAATTCATTTTGGTGGTTCTTTTAGCCAGGGTTATATATGTTCTGGGCATTCCAGATGTTTCAGACAACCCTCGTTCCCGGCCCTCCTTATTCGACTAACTATATGGAAGGATCATCTGAAGCAAAAATAGGTGTTAAGAGGCAACAATTTCGACAAGAGGTGGCGCTGTACAGTGTCAAGATAAATCTCTCTCTCAAAGACGTGAGCACTCTGCAGTTTTTTTGTCATCCCTCCTCGTTCCACTGGGGGATGTGTAACGAAGTAACAGGCTTTCCTCTTGGATGGAAGAGATAGTATGAGAAGTCAAAAAGCAGAAACCAAACATGTGAATTTGTGAGAAGTAAATACAGAGAGCATAGGTGTGTTAATCAGAAAAAATGGTTAGGTGCAGAAGGGACCTGAGAAGAGTTACAGACTATACAAAATATTGTTGCTGGCCAACATATAGAGAGGGGTCTGTGTTAAGCTTGGATTTAAAGGTTGTCATCTGCAATTGTATCACTATATGTGATTGCAATTACTATAACTTGTGTTTATGAATAAACCAGAAGGTTTTTTTGCAGTTGTAATAGGAGCCGTTACTGCAAAATAATTTATATATATATATATATATATATATATATATATATATATAATTTTATTAGAGTTTTAACAATGGCATCCAAAGACAAACAATATTATGACATAAAACTGTAATATTAAAGAAACAAAAGGAGGGGCAGGGAGAGGGAAGTGGGAGGGAAAAAGAAGTGTTGGGTGATGTCACAGTTGCAAAATTAGGAACTCAAGTAGAAAAGCCACCCAGGCGGATACCAAGGTCACAAAAAGCTAAATCAATATTATACTACAATACATATATTTAAGATGTTACTGTTCCCCTAAATATTTTATCAGAAAATTAGACTGCCCCATTACTTAAATGTGTAGTTATTCAACAGTTGCACATAAAGAAATAAAAACAGAGATCAAATTTATGTTAAAATCTTGAAACGAACAATCTACACTTTTTAATGGTAGAGTTATTATGTGGAAAATATGATTGTGGCTTATAAAATATAAACTTTATTAAAACACAAAGCTGAAAATACAAATTGAATTGGGAAATTTTTACTCAGTTAGGAACTGGACAGTCCCAAATAACATTAAAGAGAATGAGCAGATCGGGAGAAAAAATGAGAATGTCGTTGAGATAGACAATAACTGATCGATATAGAAGGTGTCTGACAATCTCGTTGACAAATTCTTGAAACACAGCGGTGGGTTTGCAGGGCCTGAAGGGCATTACTAGGTACTTGTAGTGCTCATCACGAGTGTTGAACGCTGTATTCCACTCATCACCCCTGTGAATACGTACTAAACTAGGCTCCTCTGAGGTCTAATTTGGTAAAAATTTGAGCTCCACGGATGCAATCAAGCAACTCTGTAATGAGAGGAAGCGGGTAACAGTTCTTAACCGTTTCGGCATTCAGATGCTTGTAGTCAATACATGGTCTTAAAGAGCTGTCCTTTTTTTTAACGAAGTAGAATCCAGCACCAGCAGGAGAGGAGGATTTTTGAATGAAGCCTCGCTGAAGGTTTTCTGAAATATACTGGGACATGGCTTGCGTCTCTGGTAAGGATAAGGGATAAACCCTGCCCTTAGAAATGGTTTTTACCACTGGGTGGGGTACGAAATTCCAGAGCTGGTGTTATCGACAGTGACTACCACGAACGGAAAGAAACTAAAATGACTTTCCCAACTTAGAATAAATGATGACTGACCTTACGAATGACACAAGAAGTCCCCGACAGTGTGATAACAAATCACATTCACCAGTAAGAACGGCATGTTCTTTGGACATCATTTTAAATTTTGACCTCTCTATGACTATTTTTAAAGCGCCAATGCTGCTTTCTTCCGACATATTACAGTTAGGCTTTAGTGTAACAGGTCGGATAAGAAGCGCATCGGAGCTTTAAAAATAGTATATATGATAATAATATATATGCCACTTTGGCTCTTTCTGAGGAAAAGTTCTCTGGGGTGAGCTCAAACTGGGTAGAGCATTGGTTTAAAAAGCCCCGTCAACCCTTGGTGTTGGCACCATATTTCTCTGGAGTGGGAATGCGCAGATTCCTGGAAGTAGTAGGACTGACACTGGCGGCAGGAACAGCAGCAGGCGCTGGTTGTGGTGGATTCATGGATCCCTGAAAAGAGTCTAATCTAATCACTACTCCCTGGATACACTGGAGTAGTTGTGCCTGATTAGTCTCCTGTTGTTCCATATGCTGAGCCAAGTGAAGGAGAAGATCACGGGCAGAGGGTTCCCCAGCTCCATCTGTCATGGCCAGAGTATACTGTCAGACTCGTAGAAGACTGTAGACTGCTGGAATCACTAACTGGTATTTACAATACTGAACAAGGAGGTGCAGAGTCTAACTTACCCCTGGGGGTAAATGTATGAATCTCCGGATTCTTCATCTCCGGCGAGTTCAGCCTCTTCAGCGCTTAAATTTAAAGCGGCGCTGCCTTGTAAAGGGAAGTTTCCCTTTACAAGGCAGCGCCGCTTTAAATTTAAGCGCTGACGAGGCTGAACTCGCCGGAGATGAAGAATCCGGAGATTCATACATTTACCCCATGGTGTTCATCGGGGAGGTTTGGGCTTAGCTGCAAATGGTATACAGGTCGCGGTCCTTCAAGACAGTTACCAGTGTAGAGATAGAGAATGGTCAGGATGGTCCGGGTCAAGCCAATCAGGAAGAGACGTTACCGAAGGGAGATCCACAGAGAGGTCAGACAGGAGTAGGTGAGGGGCGTTCAAACACGCTGACCGCCAAAACAATGGAAGCGTCCCGTTGCCTAGCAATGGGAAGTATTACTGCGCATGCGCCTGAAGGCACGAGGATGGCTGGGGACAGGGCCGCCACCAGGGGGGTACAGGAAGTACAGCAATATGGGGCCCAACAGCAGAGTGGGACCCCACCAGTCCTGGGCCCAAACAAATTTATTAGGGGAGGGGGCCTCCGCAGTGAATTAAGGGAGGTAGCGGGCGCCATTTTTTAGGCTGTAGCTGCTACTGAGATGTGAGAGTTGATGTGGGGAGAGACAGGCGCGGGCTGGGAGAAGGAAGCCCGGGGGGCACACAGGCGGCCACATCCAGCCTCGGACTGGCCTGCTGGGCAGCCGGACTAACCACCGGTAGAACACGCCAGATGAAGCTCCGCCCCCTCCGTTGTTAGGGCGGAGCTTACCAAACAGCTGGTTCCCGACGGCAGCGACACTTAGGGTAAGCACACTACCGCGCAGGTGCAGAGAGCCACGTCTGGGCTCTCTGCACCTGCGCGGTAGTGTGTTTTTCACTTTGCGCAGGGGAGAAGGAGTTCCTGTCCACCCATTAACCCTGTGTGCGCTGTGGGTAACAATAATAATCCTACAGTCCCATTTCCTGAGCGTGACCCGGCCAATATCTCACCCGTTGCTATGGCAGCCGGTCACCCGGGATCGACCCCACCCAGCGCTTACTTCTTATATACTACGTTTTATATACTACACTATGGTGCTAGTTGTCCTTCGTGGGCTGACCACTTCCCCTCTAGTGTCTGGTCTTGCCTCTTTGATGGCTGGCCACACCCCCTCTGGTGGGACCCTAGCGGTGCAGTCCCCCGATGGGCCCTTCATGCCCCAGTCCGACACTTGCCGCATCACATGACACGGGATGCGGCCTGTGCGCTGCGTGAAAATGTGGTATATTGCCTCCGGGGGGGGGGGGCGGCTGCCCCCTTGCCCCCCGTCCCAGCCCGCCCCTGGGGAGAGACCTCTGCCTGTAATTAAGGATGCGGCAATGGGCCCACTTGTATGAAGCATGTCTGCCTCCACTCCCAAAATGTTGGGGCCCCACAGCTGTCGCCATTTGCTCCAGTCCCAGCCACCCAGTTGGCTGCCTTGTCGTGGCTCTCCTGGATAGTGAGTCACGACAAGGCAGAGAGGCTCCCTGCAGCATCGCTGATGTCATGTAATTAATAACATCACAGTGCTGTCAATAGAGAGGAGCTGAAAGGAGACAGCAAGTAGATGCAGAGAGGAAAGTAAACTAGTGCAGGGGTTAGATGGAACCGGGGATGGGGTTGATTGTAGAGAATGGGGCTGGGGGAGGAAAATGCGGAAGGGCGGGGCCTACCTGTTACATTTGTACTGGGCCCCGCAATTTCTGGTGGCAGCCCTGGCCGAGGATGCTTCATTCCTGTTGCTTAGTAACAGGACGCCCCTGTCGGAACTACCAGGCGACCGTCCCGCTCCATGGAGGAGCAGTGGGGACGGCGCCTGACAGATGGTCCACGATTACTACTGACAGACAGTGCAGTGATATTATCCACAAATACGTCATATTAAATAAATCTCTCTTTCCTCTTCCGACTGACGCATTTCCTCAACAGAGACTTCTTCAAAGACTCTTCTTTAGGCATGTTCCCTGAAGTGTAACAATAGCATATGCAATTAATGTAACAGATTACTACAAACTTCTATAGAGAGTTTTTATAACACATATTTGCTTATTATGCAGCCATTTAAATGAAATTATGATATATCTTGATTTAATGGGAGACATATTCCAGATTCTCAAAGATCTTTTCTTAATCCAACTATTTGCCATATATAGATATATATCTATAATATAAAAGCCTAGTGGCGTGTGTTAGTCTGTGTGTGTGTGAAAAAGAAAAAAAACCAAGCTGCAGCGCTACCTGCTGGGAGGAGTTATACACTGACCTACTAAATTCTTAGTGTGTGTGGAAAAAAAAACTCAGAAAGGGCTTAAATTTGGTATACTAAGATGTTTTCAATTTGTTCCTTTAATTTGTTAATTGTTAAAAGTGTTTATAAAGATTTTAAATTAATATATATATATTTCTTGAAGGAGAAGTGACAGTTGGGAGTGGTTGGTGGTTGCCGGGGGTGACAGTTGGGAGTGGTTGGTGGTTGCCGGGGGTGACAGTTGGGAGTGGTTGGTGGTTGCCGGGGGTGCAAGTTGGGAGTGGTTGGTGGTTTCCGGGGGTGACTGAGCGAGAGGAGTGTGATACTCAGGACCGCTGAGAGAGATCCCTGTGTCTGGATAGACATCTGGATAGATGTGGCGATAAAGATGAAGGATGAGGTGATGGAGAAAAATGATGAGGTGGTGACATGTGGACAAAACCACGTTAAAAAAGGGCGCTTGCGTTGGGAAGTAACGCTCTTCCCCTGAGGAGGCCTGGGCTAGGCCCAAATGCATGACAAGAACCTTTTTAACACCATAAGTAGCTTGATTTGACTAGAATGCATGAGTATCATGCACGGGTTAACTTGTATGTATATATATAATCTTCTGGGCAAGAAGAGTTCTGTTAGCTCGGAAAATACTTTATTTGAAAACAGGCATTTTGTTGAAGAATTCTCAAAGGTTGCATTGAATATTTGGGCAAAAGATGTTTGCATTTTTGACGGAGTGGTCCCTCAACTCCTTATTCATTCCTAAAAAATCTCTGAAACAAAACACTTTCACTATTTCTGAACTATATAATAGGGCCTCGTCTTTTCAATCAAGTTATATTGAACTAGTCTTCTAGTTTCTCAACACTGCAGATTTAATCATGTATCAAGGGAATGGATCTCTGAAACACATCAATACGGTCTAGAGACTTTTTTTTACAAACAGATGAAATGTCCTTTTTCACAATACCAACCTATGGAGCAAAGTTGAGACCTCTGTACTTATCTGGTAATCACGGGAGACATAACGTTTGATTTCTCAGGTTCTAAATGTTTAAATAGGTTGCACATGTGCTACATGCCATATGCACAAAATAAACCAACGCTGTGAACGGTGTTTGCTTAGGATTTACCAAGAGTGACTTCAATGATAATTTGTTTAAATGTCACATTGAAAATGCATTTTCATTCCAGTTTCTATTCCATGTGATAGCTGTGTTTTACACTGTGCTGAAACAATATTTACTTATTCGGAATCTTAGCAGAATGTAAATAATAGAGAGGCTAAAACTATGAATGTCAGCAATTTGATTGGCTGAGTGAAACATCAAAGGGCTTCTTCTCCCTACCACTAACAACTAGCACGTACTGATGGATATTTTCTTAAGTAACAGCATTTGAAATGGTCAAGGGGGATGCTTGAGATTTGTGCAAACATATGTCATTTTACTTCACTTCAGCTATATACCTAGAATTCGTACACCTTGACAGAGTTTAAATCAGCGATGGACAACAGGCAGCCGTAGGACCATATGTGGCCCTCCGAACCTTTACCCGCCGCCCCCAGGTGCTTCCAGTCTTTTGCCCCATCAGATCCTTTCTTTTCTTTATACTCCATAAAGTTAGCTCTCACTGCCAGATTAACCATGGGCCCGATAAGGCTGCAGCCCAAGGCCTCCTCAGTTAAATACGCCCACAGCAAACCAGGACAGTTTTTTTTTTTTGTTTGCTCAGCAGTCAACAAGGTGTCGCTGGCACTCACCGATAGTGACTGCTGTGATGTGGGGACCGGAGACGTGGCAGGTGCCACGTTAGACTGGAGAGGAAAATCTCCTCTCAGGCACTGTCAGGCCCCTTTGTTATGAGTCAGATGACATGTGCACCCGCTGGCCTGGTTGGCTGACTGTATTACCGCGGGGCGAATTGCCAGCCCTAGCGGGGGGGGTGGGTTAATTGCCGTCGGGCGTCCGGTTCTTCAGTTTAGTTAGTTGCCCTGCAAGAGAAGAAGGAGCAGATTATTGTTTTGTCAACAGATTTCGGGTAGGTAGCTTCGTTCTATCGACTAGTGGAAACAAAATAATTAAGTAGATAAAGTAATATATAATTACATTTTAAATAACTCTGATTTATTTTTTGCTAAGCATATGGCAGATACAAAGCTAAACAATTACCACTGTTATGTGTGGAAAGTTTACTTAAGTTATTTTGGAAAATTATTGTCGAATTTATTTGTACAACTTGGTAGCTTAATTTTTCAAATTAAATTTAAAGCTGATGTAGGAGTTTGCAACAGCTCACTCTGTTCATAGACTATAAAACAGACTCAATGTGTTTGAAAAATCATAGTGATTTCACTATTCTGTAAGGTGGGAGGGCAGGGTCTTGACCCATGCTGTATATGATATTTGGATCAATAATATGTAATTTCTAATTTCTTTTTAGAGTTTAAAAATAAATGTCTGCTTTTTACAACTGTAGTTTTCAAATAATATTCTGCGAGAACACGCCGAAACAGGCTGCAAAGTCAATCCACTAACGTGGATTTTTGTGCGTACCCCATAGGGTTACGTAGGAAAATCCGCGTTATTGCAATACCTTATTACTGTCAATACTGCGCACGTTCCGAGGTAACGCGCGTTACCGCGGACTAGAAACCTAATTGATTATGCTCCATAGGATGTATTGAAGGTGCAGGGAATTCAGTAATTGCATGTGTGTGAAATTATTTTTATCAAAAATGTAAGATCTCCCTCTGTTCCTCTTTCTTCAAATGATGCCTAAAAGGATTATGATTTCCATCTTCTAAACAATAAAATGTAACCTTTTTCTTGTGCACGTAATGCGCATGCATAATTCATTATTGATTATTGTATATATATATATGTATGTATGTATATATATATATATATATATATATATATATACATACATGTATATCTAATATATATAAGCCTAGTGGCGTGTGTTAGTCTGTGTGTGTGTGGAAAAAAAAACCAACAAGCTGCAGCGCCACCTGCTGGGCGGAATTATACACTGACCTACTAAATTCTTAGTGTGTGTGTAAAAAAAACTCAGAAAGGGCTGAAATTTGGTATACTAAGATGTTTTTAATTTGTTAATTTAATTTGTTAATTGTTAAAAGTGTTTATAAAGATTTTAAAAAAAAATATATATATATGTCTTGAAGGAGAAGTGACAGCTGGGAGTGGTTGGTGGTTGCCGGGGGTGACAGTTGGGAGTGGTGTAAACTGTGTATGCAGAGAATCTCAACAGGACATTTACACAGGTAATACAATTATCCAATTTTATGAGGATGATCAGTAATTATCAGGGGTAATGAGTACCAGGTCATATAGGTCAGGAGGACAATCATTCTGGCAGTGGACAGCTGTACCCATGATACCTTTCACACGTTGCTCCATCTGGGCATGTCACACTCTTTCCACCAATCACACTTGGATCCGACAAACCTAGGAAAACAGGCGAGATTACATTTCAAGAACTGTGAAATGCGTGCAACATGAACTGCACTAGTTGGACAAGTATAAAGATATATTCATCCTCACTTTTTGAATTTTGCAAATAAGCCTTACTGACTTTATATATCTGTCAGTAAGTACTGATTAGCTTAAACTTATTTATTTGTTTAATATAAATATATTTTGTCACAGGTGAAGTTATCTCGTTTTGTATGTAATTGGGGTGTTGGGTTTTCTCTAAAATTAAATATTTTAATGTGTAAATTTGAAGGCAGCAAATGATTAGTGTTGTGATTAATTTTTTTATTGTCTCTCACAACTTTCTTTTTGTATGAAATAGAAATTGCAATAAATCTCCTCCTAATTAGTGGGACATGACATGTAAGCCTAAGTAAAATTCCTAGTTCTAATATATTTTATTACAAACTAACACATGACAATTTATTTTGTTTTATTATATATATATATATATATATATATATATATATATATATATATATATATATATATGATATGTTACTCTTTGTAATGAAATATATTGCAACTATTGATTTTACTTAGGCTCAAGTATCATATCCACTAATTTAAAGGAGAATTATTATAATTTTTTATTTTGTTAGTGCTGATTTTTTTTGGGGGTTATTTTGCTTAGAGTAACTAAACAACATCCATAATTTCAAGATCTTTTTAAACTTTTTTTTCATTCTTATCATTTTAGATGTCTGTCTCGTTCCACTGCTGGTAGTCATTGGCAAAGATGAAGGTGGAAGAGGGAGGAAACAGAGTCAGTGGACGCATTAATGTAATTTAATGTTTTAAGAACATTTGCAGCTGCCACTAAAGGGTAAAGAATGAAAAAGGTAGCTAACTAGAGATCAAATTGTTGTACATAAAATCTGACCTATACCGGGCATAGAGTTTTGCCCTGGTTGGGCACTCTTCACCACCACTTTCTATATGATGTTGTCTGTATAGTGCTTCATGTACAGAGCAGAAGTCCCCTCTCCTGCATTAGTGACCTCAAATCAGGTGAAACAGTCTGCAGATTGGATTTTTCTCTTAACACTTGATTGGGTCATGCTCAAAATACTCAGCTGGTAGAGCACTGGCTTAAAGCACAGCCATATAATATAAGATATAAGATAAGCGTTACAAAGGGCCATGGAAACTTTACTTATCTACTTTTCGTTGCCTACATGTAAACCACTAATTATCTCATAATTTTCTTAAAACCTCATTGTCTAATCTTTGACTTTACGCTCTTTTGAATATACAGGTTATAAAGTAGACATTAAAGATACATTATTGATAGCTCTGCCTAGTAACTATAGTTTGCAAATAACCCTTCCTCCCCACCCTAGTAGAACCATATGGATCCCACGCTCAGGAGGAGATGATCAGCTCAATTGGTGCTTCTTAAACTCACATACCTCTAGCTGATTGCTGGGGGACGTTCAATAGTAAAGTGCCCAACTTTAATTTACTTTCAGACTACTTCTGGATACTAGATAGGAAGTGACTGTTACTGGTGCCAGTCGGAGATGAATACATTCTAAACCACATGGGTCCTAAGCGTGGGACAATGACAATTCTGTTAACCTTTCTTGACAGCCAGAAATTTGACACAACAGACATTGGATAATTGTTAATCCAGCTGATTGGATGACTGTTGATGGCGTCCAATCAGCTTCATCAAAAACATAGTAAGTGTCCAAAATTTACTTTCAAGCTTGTCACCTATGTCAGCCAGGGAGAGCTGACCATTACAGGTGTACAACTGAGTATCGCCTCCACTGCATGAGTTATTTGACATTTGTAGCTCTACTAGTGAGAAGTAGTAAGGGTTATTTGCAAAGTAGAGTGCTCCTTTAAGTAGATATTTAGGTACTGAAAAAAGCTTGATATAATTAAGTTCATCAAAAGTGTAAAGTGTATTATTTAATATATAGTGTGTAATGTGATTTATGTCAGCTAAATGGAAAAATATTTAGCATCACATAAGAACAGTTGGGGAATGCAGCCATTCCCGAGGTGCAAATCCTCCAGATTTGTATTCTCCAGACATCTAAAAGTTGTGTTTTGGGTGGAGTCTGTCTGCATAGGGGACCACACTGCTCTGCATCAGAGGCAAGGGGAAAAATGAATAAAGTTATAGAAAGTTATTATTAGACTGGACTCTCACTTGGTGGCTAAATTTGTGTATCCGTCGCGATAAAAAAAAAATCACATGCAATTACTGAAGGAGTGAAGAATGTAGCAATGGAATAAGATTTTGCTTTTTTTTTTCATTATTTAACAACACTAAGATCTAAACTATGGTCTAAATATTTGCTAAAGTGCTAAAAGTCCTATAATTTTCTGTTTATTTGCAATAAAGCTCTCAAAGCCGGGGATGAAATCATTAAATCGGACAACGTGGTTGGGGAAACTCAGGTCAGAAAACCTGTTTGCTTTACTAAGGAAGTCTTTGAGTCTGCCTATAAAAATGCAGCTGTTTTTTTTTTTAAGAAAAAAGGTTCTTAAAGTCAGTGTTTCATGTTTATATCTTTGAGGTTGAAGTGTGATGAAATGGCTAACAGGACTTTCAACTGATCTAAGAAACATTTTGCGTAATTATTAAGCCCTATATGTGAATGTGTTCCCTGATAATACTACACGAGCCTCTATTTGTTGTAAGGCACCCCTGTAATCCAGGTGTAGGCAGCATTACGGTCTCCTGCCGTAGTCTAACTAAAATGTTGAATATTTGTTAACCAATAGATGGATAAAGAGGACCAATGATATATATATATATATATATATATATATATATATAATATATATATATATATATATACACATATATATATATAAACAGATTGCCTATCAGTGATACAGGCTGTGGTATTCATTTGTGAAAGGGGAAAATGCTGAGGGTCAGCGTTAAAGCTGCTTCTTTCTGCTTTGTGACACTAAGCACTTGTTTGAGAGCATCTTTTAATGGACGTGGACCTTTCTGCGAATGGCAATATGGCATTGACATTTGTAGTTCTACTAGTTCTACTAGTGAGAAGTAGTGAGGAGCATTTTTTTCCTTGCGTTGACTGAAGTGGTTAGCACTTCTGTCTTACAGCACTGGGGTCAATTCAATTCCCGACTATGGCCTTATCTGTGAGGAGTTTGTATGTTCTCCTTGTGTTTGCGTGGGTTTCTTCCGGGTGCTCCGGTTTCCTCCCAGACTCCAAAAAACATACTAGTAGATTAATTGGCTGCTAACAAATTGACCCAAGTCTGTGTGTCTGTCTGTCTGTCTGTGTGTATGTTAGTGAATTTAGACTGTAAGCCCCAATGGGGCAGGTACTGATGTGAGTGAGTTCTTTGTACAGCGCTGCGGAATTAGTGGCGCTATATAAATAAATGGTAATAATAATAATAATAATAATAACATGGGCAGATAGGGGCATTCAAAGCAGAATGATTCTGTGCATGGATGTAAAATTGAGGGTGGACATAATGAGAGCAACTCAAATTATCAGGACTCTGCAAAGACCTTTTAGCCAAACAAAACAGGCACACTTTTGTACCACCTCCGAGGTGGCAGTAATACTTTCAGTGGGATAACTTTTGCTCCATCTAGTAGTATATTATAAGAGATGTACATTTATATCTGCAAATAACCCAAAATAAATTTAAAAAAAATCAAAAAAAAAATCACTATATAAAATTGACACATGAAATAAAAGGAACCACAATCTTCCTTTGCGCACTTGAGTGATCAAATTGGATTTAAATGAGAAGTATATTAGGAGAAGAGATGGAAAAGTTAAAATCAATTAAAGTAGTTGTTCCCTATATATTAAGGAAGCAGTAGTTTGTTGTGATTTTATAAATATATGTAAATTAATAATAAAATATTTAGTTTATTAAAATTGAAAGTGGTAAAGTGGAGCTAAATCCAAAACTCTAGTTTATGTTAATATGTATAACTTACAGGAAACACTTTTACCAAATGTTAATGCTGGACCATTGTTGATAATGTTCTGGTTAGTTTTGTTTACCCGCCCCCAAATTTATTATAAAGTCAATTTCCGATCTTTTCTACTCATCATCATCATCATCATTTATTTATTTAGCGCTAACATATTTTAACATTTCTAAAATCAAACTGCAACACAACTGTTTGCATTCTCAATAAGAAATGGCAATTTTTTTTTACAAATTTAACTTGAATGTGTGGAAACTGGATTTCACAAGTACGAACCAGCTCGGACACTGTCGAACATGCTTGATCATGGTCAAACAGTCTTAAACATGTTAATAATGGTTTGACTTTCGACCTTTTTCATCTGGTTCTGAAATTCGAGAAACTTCAAGACACAGTCACGCCCCCTTTCAGAAGAGGCGGGGCTTTGTCCCATCTTGGGAGGGGTGAGCACATGATTGACAACAATTGCAATGTAAAATGTCACAGAGACAAGGATAAAGTATACTACAAAAAGGTCATGACAGACAGCAAGACGCATGGTCAAGTTAGGCTAAATGGAAAACAAACAACAAACAGTAAATAGAATTTAATAAGTAATAATACCAAGGAATTTCAGCATAGTCCTATAATCAGGTATATTTGGCATAAGTGTTTAAATAGAGGATGTGATGCAAGCCTAAGCATGTGAGCTTGTCACCACCTACTCTGTTCTTGCCAACAAGTCTGCTATGTGCAGAGAATCTCCCTCCACAATCACAACATTAAATCAAATATCTTCAGCTCTGCACTTGAAATTGACAAAATACGTTTCACAAATATATTGGTAAATGTTTTTAGTAGCTATTTTATCTAATCCAGCTTGTATTTTAGGATTAGTGTCTCTCTGAGGATCCCTTTGTGCCATTTTGGCAATTTGATATGTTGGGGAATATAACTGGAGGGATTATATATATATATATGAAAAATCCTCCAATTATTAGTGCAATAATATAATATGTAGAATGTAGCACACAGCACGGTGGCTTAGTGGTTAGCAGTTCTGCCTCGCAGCACTGGGGTCATGGGTTCGATTCCCAACCATAGCCTTATCTGTGTGGAGTTTGTATGTTCTTCCCGTGTTTGTGTGGGTTTCCTCCGGGTGCTCCAGTTTCCTCCCACACTCCAAAAACATACTAGTAGGTTAAATGGCTGCTATCAAATTGACCCTAGTCTCTGTGTGTGTGTGTGTGTATTAGGGAGTTTAGACTGTAAGGTCCAATGGGACAGGGACTGATGTGAGCGAGTTCTCTGTACAGCGCTGCGGAATTAGTGGCGCTATATAAATAGATGATGATGATGACCTTAGAGTTATCGGTACATCAGGGGTCAAGGTGCTATTTTGCACCTTGGCAAAACCATGTGGAGTTGTAGCTGTAGGGATCTGGACAAAATCAGAGTTGTAAGGGGGCACGTCATATGTCAACTATAATTTGCAGCTTTAAAATAAAAATGACAAATATTTATGTGCCATGTGCAAAAACAGGCAGCATTCTTCTTGCTTCACAACATGGTTTGTTCAGGTACAAATTTGCAAGCCTCGACTGTATTTCGTGGGCCTGATTCATTCACTTTGTGCGTACAATCCGCAAAATTAATATGCGCATGCCCAATACTGGCTCATACGCCACAGAACGCAGCAGCGTTGAATTTATCTTCGACCACAAAGGACACTTACTACAGCCTGCAATTTCATTGAGGGAAGGGGGTTCGGAAGGGTGTATGCCCGTAGTCAATGTACAGTGAGGGTGCGCCAATCTCAAGCATACGCAGCAGCGTCCGAATCAAGCTCTGGGCATCTCAGAAGTACTTGTTTCTCAGCCGTATCTCGTGCACCAGCTACAGGTCTAGTCTGAGTGCCGATTACTAGTGATGACGCTGAGTATGCAGCTAGAACATGTGTTTGCCATCAGGAGTAACTGTAAACATTTATTTTATATACAGTAGACATTAAATACATCATAAAAAATTATTTAATATAAAAAAAATGTAAAAACATCTTTTCATATTTTAATATTTTGTCCTTAACGACTATCTTATTACCATAGAACATTATTTGAATAGTTTTTTTTTAATCTCTGTGCCTTTTCTTGTGACCTTACATGCCACATATGTATTACACAAATCCTGCAGTGTCCGTTCCAGTAGAGCAGAGCGGACCCAGACCTGTATTCTTCACCACACGCATCTTCACATCCGCTCCTTGTTGAGTTCGGGTGCACCCATACCCGATTTACATGCATTTTAAAACAAACGCACTTTGCGCTCATAATGGGTTCCTTAATAAATCAGGCTCAGCGTCTCTGTTTTTGCTGTGCTAACTCTGTAGTTATATAGTGACTTCATTCCAAAATTATGCTGTTCCCACCCCCCCACCCCTGGACTTCTCCACTTTCACTTTTTTTTTTTTAACACCAAATTGTCTGTTTTGCTTAAAAATCACATAGTGTGTTGCTCATATTTTCCGTTGTACTTAAGTTAAATTATCCCAAAAATATTTTTTTTCAAAATTCAAACTTCTTAATTAAAAAAGGAAAGTAAAGGTGAGGCAGACAGAGCCTGTGTAACACAGTATGTGGCAGCGGAGCTGATGAACGTGTGCGCTCACTGAACGGGAATGGTAAACACTGAGACATATGTACAATGTCAGACATGACCCCGGTGCCTTCAGTAGCACATTAAGTAAAGTCTGCAGCTACTGACTGACAGCATGGACAGCGTCATGGGCCTATATCTATATATATATATATATATATATATATATATATATATATATACCATCCTAGGGGACACTTTTTTTCCATAAATTAAAAATCTACCTAGAAAAGTGTGAAACTTGTATTTTGCGAGCTTGCTATGGTTCTTATTAAAATTGGGTTTATTTTCATATTTCACTTGTACTTTTTGAAAAGGACGCGGTTACTGAAACTATATGACTGTAACTAAAGCGCATCATTTTCCAAGATGCGCTATATTTAATCTCCTCTTTGCACCAGATGTGTGAGAATATGTGAAACTTGTCTCCTGCAATTCTTTATCAAACCTTCTAAACAGGAAAAGTGGAGGTGTTGCCCAGAGCAACCAATCAGATTCTAGCTATCATTTTCTAAAGTGCACTAGTACGGTGATGGGCCAACAGATACATTTCAGAAGCAGAATTCGGCCTTCTAACCTTCCAAAGGCTGCACGTTACGCTTAATCTCAGTTATATGTTAAAATAATACATTTAATAAAAGAAACAGTCACCTAACTGTAATAACATATCAGCAGGTATTTTAAACAAATGTTGTTAGCGATAACAAACACATCTGACAATAAAGCAAGAAAGAGCTAGGGGCCACAGGTCGAGGCTTGGGGGGCCAGCTGTGTTTCCCCACTGTAATAGACAAACAAACAGATAGATAGATAGATAGTTAGAGATAGATACATGGATATATAGATAGATAGATAGATAGATAGTAGGAGATAGATACATGGATATATAGATAGATAAATAAATAGTAGGAGATAGATACATGGATAGAAAGATAGATAGATAGATAGATAGAAAGTAGGAGATAGATAGATAGATAGATAGATAGATAGAAAGTAGGAGATAGATAGATAGATAGATAGATAGATAGGTAGAAAGTAGGAGATAGATAGATAGATAGTAGGAGATAGATAGATAGATAGATAGATAGATAGATAGATAGATAGTAGGAGATAGATAGTAGGAGATAGATAGATAGATAGATAGAAAGTAGGAGATAGATAGATAGATAGATAGATAGATAGAATATTGGTTTAGCACACAAAAATGCTTCCCCTTCTGTGTATAAGCAATGGATATATTTTAAATTCTAATATACAGTACATAGATGCATAACGCTGCATTGAAATAACAATGTGTACATCGCTATTGTAACCACCCAGGAGATAATTAGGTTGACTTTTAAACAGGTTTTATATTTTCTAACAGAAGACAAACTAGAGATAAATTGCATTGGTATCACTGTACCTTAAACTGCTATTCTTGACATATACACATTTACATATCTCCCAACTGTCCTAATTTAGGTGGGCCTGTCAAACCATCCTGACAATTGGCTCATTTGTCCCTGAACCCCCCCCCTCCCTCACCCCAGAGCGGTGTGGTCACGTCTCCTTTTGGTGTACAGGGAGCCGTGGTGATCTCCCCTTCACGCTTTCCGGCTGGACACTGTTGGGAGTTTAGTATTTGGACACCTCAGTCTACCCAGGTCACAACTAGATCCTCTTTCACCAGACCCAAAACCATTCTACAACTTTCCTCTTTCCTGAGGGAAAACGGGACTATGGAGCATATGCAGTTATAGTATCTTCTAATTAAAATGCATATTACATACAGACTGGTTATAGCACCTCTGGCGTCTGCTCTTAACCCCACAAACACTCTCTGTATCTCATGAAATCCATCGCCTCCATCTCAGATTTCCATCACACTTTCTTTCTCTGGTTTAATCATTCAGTGTGAACACAACTATTTAGTAACCGTGGCGGCTGAATCCCGGCTCTGTGACTTGAAAACATATTTTGTCAATTTCAAATGCAGGAAAGCAAATCCATCTGAGGTCCTCATCACATCGTATTTTTACACGTACACCTCTGTATCGCGAGTGCTGTCGAGGGCCAGCTCATGTTCAAATCAAACATTGCGATGTGTTACAAAGTACACAGGACAGAATAGGAAACATTTCACACTGACATATTTACAATGTGTCGTAGGCTGGTGTTTAGTTTACGTGGGCTTGAAACTTCATCTGGTTTGAGCTGAAAAGCTTGTGAAAAAGGTATTAATGCTTTGTGTAGATGAGCAGGTAGTAATGAGGCTTTTATCTACCTGGTGGGAGGAAACTGCAGTATTCTGTAGACTGTTAAGATTCATAGATGTCTACATAGAAACAAAAATTATTAGGTTAATTAACAACATCTACTGGTTATAAATGTTCTATTTATAACAGTTTTACTCACCCAGAACTATGGATACCAATTTCCCCCATTCCTGGTTCTATCCACCCTTAGGGGTTTAGCTACTAAACTCCGGTTTGGAAAAGTGGAGAAGTTGCCTATAGCAACCAATCAGATTCTAGCTGTCATTTTGTAGAATGTACTAAATAAATGATAACCAGAATCTGATTGGTTGCTATAGGCAACATCTCCCCTTTTTCAAACCTGCAGTTTTGTAAATATACCCCCTAATGTTTATCAAACTCAGCACCTTGCTGTTACATCCTTGTAGCCTTGCGACATTTGAGGATTGCAACTACATTTCCCAGCAGGCACACGTCTGTGTCTTCCACGGTACAGATGCATAATGTAACCGCAAGTTCTTTGTGGCTTATGGAGACGTGGATGAGTGGTTTATCCTAACATGTGTTATGAGCCATGGCGGCAGGCACTGCTGGGAGTCACTCCCTTCTGTCTCCTGCGTCCCAGCCATCTCCTTGAGGACCCGGCCGTCACTTCCAGCCCGGCAGTTGCTAGGACAATGGTCAGATGTTGGTGTACCAGTTTCCCGGCAAATCAGAGTAGTCGGGCGTGTGCGTGTCCATCCAAACACAGCCAAATCAGGAGCAGGAGAGTGGTCAGGAAGCTGAGTCAGAACCAAGAATCGCTCTAAGCCAAAATCAGGAACCAAAGGAGGGGTCAGGAACAAGACGGGGTCAGAATCCAAATAGGTAATAAACACAGGAGCAAACGCTGGAGCAAGGCTGAAGACCAAATACTCTGGCAAGCAAATGGTGTCAGAGTGTTCTTTAAATAGAGGAAAGAGATCCCTGATTGGTGGAAAGCAACCAATCGCCGACTTGTCACTATGCGACGGACCGTGATGCCCTGCGCATGCATATGGATTGTAAAAAGGAAAAGAGTCTCTAGTCGCTATGCGACGGGTTGCCAAGCTCAGCGTATGTATGCGTATGGAGAATGTGCGTCGCTAAGCAACGGGACGCAGGCAACGCATGGAGGCAGGTGCCCGTATGGAGGCAGAAGTAGGACCGCGCCTGACAATATGACATGCTGAGATACTTAGCTTGCTACGAAAAGAAAAAAATAATAAATCTTCTATGTGGGATTGCTGCTTTAAGCTGTTATTTCCAGTGCTGCTGTGGGCTGTCCTAGGGGTCAGTGCCCTGGATTGTTTTTAAACTTTTTATAACCATGGTACATGCAGAAGAGGGGCAAAATAGGGAATGACCTGTAAGCCTGCAACTGTTACATTGCCAGTG
Source organism: Mixophyes fleayi (assembly GCF_038048845.1). NCBI lineage: Eukaryota > Metazoa > Chordata > Amphibia > Anura > Limnodynastidae > Mixophyes > Mixophyes fleayi. The sequence goes on from NC_134404.1 coordinate 321,024,139, forward strand.
TCCCAACTGAAGCAATGTAGTGTTCATAGTAGTAATAATAATGAAAATACACATAGAGGACATAGACTACTAGGAAAGGAGCAATGAGTGACCAGACTTAGGAGGGAGGGGCAGACTGGGCTGGGAGGCCGGGGTCCAGTCCCATAGTTGGCTGTGTTACTGTTCCATATGCATTTTTTTTTCCATTAAAATATTCCTAATAGGCTGCTGAGTCGAGTCTTGCCCCCCCAGCCTAAAATTTGCCAGGGGGGGGGGGGGGAATTAAATTGTTCTAAAGATTGCATATTCATATAATGGAAGTTATCATTTGACAAGTATGGATTTGATCAATAACAGTGTCATCACCACAAAGTGCACAATTTGGTTGCTACATGTACAATTTAATCCCCTTTCCTGCAGAGAAGTAAAGTTTAGATAATTTGCTCTGTAGAGAATTATATGTAGCTTTAAGAAATACAAATCAACCTAATGACACTCTGCATTTAATCTATTATAATGGATGTGAAACAAAAGCCGACTAATGTGTCTGATACTCATTATATAAATCCAATTATAATAACACAAGTCAGTGCTCATTAATACACATACAAAATAGTAATATATCAAATAAGCCAGTGCTTTTAACAACAATTTATTAATAAAACAACATATTTTAAACATCAATGTAAACAAATTGTATAAAAATTGTACAATTGTAATGATAATTTTTTTCCCCTTAACATCAAAACACAATGCTACATATCTTTTGGATCTGTAGATATCTATTTAGAAATAGTTTAGGGTTTTTAGCCACCTGCAAAAACAATTAGTCCAATGAGCTTAATATATTTAATATAAAACCACAGTTTAATCCCGGTTGGTTAAAAACCTTTGTTGTTTTTCTTATTTATTAGCTTCAGAGCCGTAATTATCCTCCTTTTAATGAACAAACCATCCCAGATATCCAGAGAAATAGATGTAGTGTACGCTCACCCATACATCACAGGAGTCTTGTCGGCCACGCTATAACCATCCACTGATGTTGCTGTGTTAATCTTCAATCCGCCAGGTTTTCTTAACACAATGCTTGTAGCGGTCCTGTTCTACTGCTCATTGACAGTAGTGCACGCAGCATTGTCTGTGTATTCAAAGGGGGTGGGAAGAGATCGGAGAGCGGACTACCACTGTCTAAAATGATTGCCATCCCCATTGCCTACTGGTCCTGCCCACACTGGTGGCTTGGAATTGAAATCCCTCTAGAAATCCTTAATTTGCTCTTGCAGCTGTTTTCTCCCCTGTTACAGCTACAGCAAAAAAACAGCGGTGGGGTGTGAGTGGGAAGACCAGTCAAAAACCTTCCAACACTTAGAATCCCAAAAGTGTGATGAAATAAGCCACACCCCTATTCTGGTCAAACTCCTCCCATAGATTAGCATATTTACATAAACCCCACCTACTCTCTGTTAAGCCCCACCCCTTTTGGAAACAGGTAATCCGGATGTCCTACACAAATCTGGACAGATGGGAGGTATGCAGTCACAAGCTGCAAACAAGAGCTCACACACATTTGATGTTGACATAAGAACCAGCTGCAAATAGCAGCCCCGGTTATCCGTCTTGCGGAAGGGCACCATGCTAGTGCAGACTTAAGCATTGCAAAACTGCCTGCTGTCATCCATTGTGGGGAAACTTTCTGTTGTCCTTGTGGAGAATACAGTCATGGCCAAAAGTTTTGAGAGTGACACAAATACTATTTTTCACAAAGTCTGCTGCCTACGGTTGTATGATGGCAATTTGAATATACCCAGGGCCTGATTAAGGGTTCTGGCCGCCCTAGGCTAATACGGCCGCAGCGCCACCCCCCCTTCCTCCTCCGAATATATAGGTGTATAGGAACACTCCTGAATATGAATGTTCAGGTGTATTCTCCAGCATTCAAATTTAGACAGATTGTGCCATTGTCTCTTACCTGTTCTTGCTCTTCTCTCTTGCAACTTTGTTATCCTCTCGCTGGCTTCTGGAAAGTTGGCGTCCTGTTTTGAAAATGCAAAAATGTATTATAATGCAAACCCTGAATGATTAGGCCCTTTAGTTAAAACAAAACACTCCATTATGGCCAGCTAAAAGTACCTCATTGGACAGGCATATATAAGCAATATCTGAATATTTGTTGTCAATCAAATACAAACCTCTACCAGCCCCATCTCACTAATATTTAGTATTCTAGTGATTGCTGAGACCACCCATGTGACCACCACACAATCATGAGATTCTGCCCCCCAAAGCTGCTCTATTTTTTAAATACTCCCTGCAGCCATTTTCCTTAACCACAACCCCCCCCCACAGCCATTTTCCTTAACCCCTGCTGCAGCCATTTTCTTTACCTCCCACCCTGCATCCATCCCCCTTGCAGCTATTTTCCTTACCTCCACTCTGCTAGCTAGCTATCCCCCCCGTCACATCAAAACTCCCCCAGTCACATATATCAGCCCCCCTCCTCTGCCCTACTTCATACATATCAACCTCTCTCCCACCCTATAGATTTGTATGACAGTCCCCCCTCTCCCTCCCTATACATATGCATGACAGTCCCCCCTCTCCCTCCCTATAGATATGCAGGGTAGTCCCCCCCCTCCCTATAGATATGCAGGGTAGTTTCCCCCCTCTCTATAGATATGCAGTGTAGTTCCACCCCTCCCTATAGATATGCAGGGTAGTCCCCCCCCCTATAGATATGCAGGGTAGTTCCCCCCCTTCCTATAGATATGCAGGGCAGCTCCCCCTCCCTATAGATATGCAGGGCAGTTCTCCCCCTCCCTATAGATATGCAGGGCAGTTCTCCCCCTCCCTATAGATATGCAGGGCAGTTCCCCCCCTCCTTATAGATATGCAGGGCAGTTCCCCCCCTCCCTATAGATATGCAGGGCAGTTCCCCCCTGCCTATAGATATGCAGGGCAGTTCCCCCCCCCTCCCTATAGATATGCAGGGCAGTTCCCCCCCTCCCTATAGATATGCAGGGCAGTTCCCCCCCTCCCTATAGATATGCAGGGCAGTTCCCCCCCCTCCCTATAGATATGCAGGGCAGTTCCCCCCCTCCCTATAGATATGCAGGGCAGTTCCCCCCCCTCCCTATAGATATGCAGGGCAGTTCACCCCCCCTCCCTATAGATATGCAGGGCAGTTCCCCCCCCTCCCTATAGATATGCAGGGCAGTCCCCCCCCTCCCTATAGATATGCAGGGCAGTCCCCCCCTCCCTATAGATATGCAGGGCAGTTCCCCCCCCTCCCTATAGATATGCAGGGCAGTTCCCCCCCTCCATATAGATATGCAGGGCAGTTCCCCCCCCCTCCCTATAGATATGCAGGGCAGTTCCCCCCCTCCCTATAGATATGCAGGGCAGTTCCCCCCCTCACTATAGATATGCAGGGCAGTTCCCCCCCCTCCCTATAGATATGCAGGGCAGTTCCCCCCTTCACTTACCTGTAGTTGTGCCAGCGTCGCTCCTCTCCTCAGATCAGCAGATAAGAAGTGAAGACGTCCTGCTTCCTGTCTGCTGCACAGCAACAGGCAGCCTGGCGATTGGCTGTGTGTTGCTAACCACTGACCACCAATACTTTTGATCGTCGAGCCCTCCACCCCCCCGCGGCGACCCCCCGTGGCGACCCTCCCTCCCCCCCCCCTCAAAAAAATGAATGAAGAAAAAAAAAATGTAAAAAAAATACCCACAGCGCCGCGCCCCCCGGGACCCAGCACCCCAGGCTGCAGCCCAGAATGGCAGCAGCCAGGTGTGAGTGCATCTGCACGCACAGTGTGGCGAAGACCTTTGGAGGATGGCCTGGTGTCAGCAAAGAAGCCACTTCTCTGCAGGAAAAAAATCAGGGACAGACTGATATTCTGCAGAAGGTACAGGGATTGGACTGCTGAGGACTGGACTGAAGTAATTTTCTCTGATAAATCCCCTTTCAGATTGTTTTGGGGCATCTGGAAATATGCTTGTCCAGAGAAGGAAAGGTGAGCGCTACCATCAGTCCTGTGTCATGCCAACAGTAAAGCATCCTGAGACCATTCATGTGTAGGGTTTGCTTTTTAGCCAAGGGAGTTGGCTCACTCACAATTCTACCTAAGAACACAGCCATGAACAAAGTAGGGTACCAAAACATCCTCCAAGAGCAACTTCTCCCAACCATCCAAGAACAGTTTGGTGATGAACAATGCCTTGTACAGCATTATGGAGCACCTTGCCATAAGGCAAAAGTGATAAACAAGTGGCTCGAGTATCAAAACATCAAAATTTTGGGTCCATAGCCAGGAAACTCCCCAGACCTTAATCCCATTGAGAACTTGTGGTCATTCCTTAAGAGGCGGGTAGACAAAAAAAGCCTACAAATTCTGACAAACTCCAAGCATGGATTAAGCAAAAATGGGCGGCCATCTTTCAGTATGTGGCCCTGAAGTTGATTGACAGCATACCAGGGCGAATTGTAGAGGTTTTCAAAAAGAAGGGTCAACGCTGCAAATTTTGACTCTTTGCATAAACTGAATGTAATTGTCAATAAAAGTCTTTGACACTTATGAAATGCTTGTAATTTTACTTCAGTATACCATAGCAACATCTGACAAAAAGATCCAAAAAACACTGAAGCAGCAAACTTTGTGAAAACCAAAACTTGTGTCATTCTCAAATCTTTTGGCCATGACTGTACAGTTGATCTTACGTACGGAATGTTAACATGTTAAACTTCTTTCATTCCAAAGTTACACCCAATTGTAATTGTACTGTAGCTTTAAAATGGTGTCTGGTTTGTCCGTAGTTCCCATAATGAGAACTTGAACACAACAAACTCTTCCGCAGAATGGAAACATTCGGCAGATCTTATTCTATTTATGCTTGCAACATAAGATGCCACATTCCACTATTGCACTTAAACCGCTCTCGCCGTAATAAAATTAAATACACAGACACGTGGTATTTATTATGCCGATTTAATTTAATAAATTGATTGATACATTCTCTTGTTTAAAGCAAATATACTTTTGTAACATGAGAAGGTGTCACCTCATCAACATAAAGATGATAGCAGATAAATTACATTACAGTCATTTCCAACCACTGCAGAGCTCTCCGCTAATGGCACTTTTCTATGTTTGTTTTAGAGTAGGTCACATATAATCTATTCCCAGTCAAACAAAGGCTTTACACAAATACACTGCATTAGAACAAGTATTAGATAACATCACCCTTACCGAAGACATTGGCTGCAGGTGAGATTGTGGTCTGCTTTATGTCATATGCAGTCAGCTCTTACCGGCCACTGTGTGTTCCTAATTATACATTTCAATGCAAATAAAGGTCTCGGAGATTAATTGCTTTGATACATCAAGTAGCTCAAGTGCACTAACAGACTCCAGTGTATAAAAGCACATGTGGGTGGTTCGAGATATCTAATACATCATATAATGGCAAGTAATAAATAATATATAAATATATTCCTAAAGAGCTACTAAAATAACTAACCATGAACGGCTAGCTAACTAAATGCAGGTTGGTTTATAAACTAAGAGGGACTAATAACACTGGGACAAATACATGTAGAAGCCAGGGCTATCTTGATAACACTATTGGCCCCCGGGCAAAGCAGTGCACCGGGGCCCATGTATATATATATACTTTTTTTTTACATGTGCTCACTCAGCGTCCCTTCAGCTAGAGAATCAAATCCCCCTTAACTTACCTTTTAATCGCCTTGTTCTCCGAGTCCGATCCCCTTCTCTTCTTTTTTCTGAGTCGTCGCTGTCCTCCGTGCTGTGCTCGCAGTGAATGTCGGGCATGATGACGTCATCAAGCCCGACATTCACTGCGAGTGTAGCACAGAAGAGGGGACCTGGGAGGGAGCCGGATCGCCACCTGACCTGACCGAAAAAGGTAAGTTTTTTTTTGGTTTTTTTTTACAGGATTTTTTATTGTCATTGAGAGTCCTGCCTGGGGCCCCCTTGCCCGCTGGCCCCGGGCACCTACCCATCATGCCCAGTCAGAAAGACAGCCCTGGTAGAAGCTTCAGGAGCTTATTACAACTGAATTTATTTCAAATGAAGTTGTTCTCCTGGGGGAGGAAGGTATTTTCCTATACACACCAGATTTCCTGTCAGTAATCCTATTTTAGCCAGGTTTTGCAAAATGGCTGATAATAGATTAACTGCACTAAGCCATAGTTGCCTATTCGGGAGACTCCTGAATTTCTGGGAGTCCTCCTGGACTCCCGGGAGCGCAGGGCAACCTCCCAGATCCTGGCCAGATTGGTAAATTCAAAAGAGGGGCTTAGTGTCAGAGGCCCCGCCCCCTGCTGTTATAGGCCAAAACGGCAATAACAATTTAGGGGAGGGGGGGCAATGATGTGATTCCCTGAGTCCTGCCCCCACACACCCACCTGCCCCCCGTACCAACCGTAAAACCAATCGTTAAAGTTGGCAAGTATGCACTAAGCTAAGCAGCACAGAGCATGTAATAGTTTATAGCCTTCAAAAAAAGTGTATTTGTGGCACTATTAGCGACTAATCTGCATGACCTCTAAAACAAAATCACAGCAGCGGTGAATTCACTGGAAAAAGACACGTTGAGAGGTGTTTGGGACGCTTTCAACTATTGACTCGATGTTGTCTGTACAGCAGATGGGGGGCACATAGAGCATTTATAAAATGGTTAGTAAAACTTGATAACTCATCAAACCGTTTGTAACTTGTTATGTAATTGCAACATGTTGTCATCGGGAAATATATTGGTTTACATATATATATGTACAATGGTCGGAGTGGGGGTATATACGGTGATACAGTGGCATACCACCACTGTTAAATTTTCACATCGACCACTATATATAAATATATATAATAATGTAATAATAATATATATAATTGCCGGTTATGTGGCATGCGGACAACGCGCCCCGAAGCGTGTCTGGAAAGTCCGTGAGACACTTTGCGGCTAATTGAATTCCTCCCATAGTGTAAAGCTGGGTACACACTACAGAAATTTCAACCAACTTTTTATGCCGAGCGATTTTACATGCGATCGATGTTCCGATCGCTCGGTCCATGGACTACATACACACGAGCCTTGTTTAGGACGATAAAGGGAAGAGCGGACGTCCCTTAAGCGACTTTTTACAGCCATGTTGTCGTGAGCAATGACTGTAATTTCGTACTCACTGTTGTGGATCGGTCAGAAGTTTATACACACTGCACAGCGGAAACGAGATTGGAACGAAAATATTAAACGGTACGACCAACCAAATGAGGCGACAATCGTCCATTTGGGCAGACTTTTGACCAAAGTGTCACTGCACACACTGACCCGACTTTTGAACGAGCGGTCGTATGTCGGCTGATTTGGCCGATTATTGAATGAAAACTGTGTAGTGTGTACCCAGCTTAAGGAAGACAATATGCAAACAAAGTTATTATAAACAATATATACATACACATTACTTACTAGACATTTTGAGTTTTGCTTTGCAAAAAAAGAATATTACATTTTTGTTATCCACGCAAACTTAATAGACTGTTGGTAGTGATAGATATGTTTAACTGTAAATAATCCAAGATTAGAGATTTGGTATTATAGCGTATTATGGGAATTAGAAACAGTGAGAACGAGAATTAGTTAAAATCAAACCATGGCTTGTATAACTTACAGAACAAGGCTGTTTGTGCCAAAGTTTAAAAACGTTGTTTTCAGCTTAAATCTGTAGTACATTTGAAAGCATAGTAGAAGAAATTAGACATGTTCAATTAGCACAACATTTGGGCACAAAAAAACTTCAGCTATTGGACGCTGTCCAAGGTTTTTGAGGGAAAAATACGGGCAAACATTCATGCTTCAGGTTAGATTTGGTAGATAAAGTATGTTTGAAGGAAGTATGCTTATAAAGGATTTTCCACAGTTATAAGAATACAAAACAAAGACATTCAACCCTAAAGCAGTGTAATCTCAGCTGCGCAGGGGAAATTCAACACCAAGACACTGGCAGCGCAAGCTGTCTGGTCATGTTTAGAGTTTGTTGAAAGGATAATGAGATGTTCGACGTGTAGGTTATTTAAATTGAATTTGGTATTGTATAAATTTTTTTCCTTTTGCACCTTTAAGGCTCCTTCCTGTCTCTGTGAGTCATGTATTCAGTGTCTGAAACTCGAGAACGTTTCTGTGATAGACAACTCCTGGAATTGAAATAGGATATATATTACGTTGGACTGTATGAATGGATCTCACAATCTCTGTTACTTATCTTTAGTGTGCCTTTATGTTTGGAATAAATATCCATAATTGACATGTGGACTATGTTTTATTATGCTACGAAAAATGTATTCTGGTTTGAGGTATACACTTGTAAAGGTACGTGATATTTGATATATTTTGTTCTTCAGTCATGAAGGATTTTTGGTATTACATCAGAAAGGGAATAATTTCAAGGAGCAGTAAAATAGAACAGTTAAGTTCACTTGATTCCAGTCAGAATGCTTGTAATTTTATAATAAATTCCAATTAAACATTCTCAGCTAGCCAAACAGGATAGATAAGTGTGGAGATAAGGATTTGCCAGACACATATTTAATTAAAGTATTATATATATATCTGTAATAACGTGGGTGGGGTTATGCAAATAATGACTTGACAGCCAAGAATACTTGTCACACAAACAAGCCATGAGGCTGTTATGTGAGTAGTTACAATATGATCCACTTTGCTGACACTTTAAATATAATGACCAGCATATAGTGATAAAATAATAATGCTCCATAATGTTATACAGCCCAAATGCACAGCACACATTATAGCCCACCGAAGTTATTGTATATATATATATAATATAGCCTCCGAATTGTCCAATATATAATGTATTTTAAAGTGTCAAACATATAAGACCTAAAAATACAGTACATTAAATGGTTCTCTATGCCAAGATTGATAATCCCTGGTCACACTATGATGCTGGAATTTATTGCCACAATAAATCAATAAAGGGACAGATATTAACCATACTTGCCAACTCTCCCGGAATGTCCAGGAGACTCCCGAAATTTGGGACGGTCTCACGGACTCCCGGGAGAGCAGGCAAATCTCCCGCATCCCGCAACTGCCTTCCCAAAATGACGCGATTCACTGTGAATTGCGTCATTGTGGCCCCGCCCCCAGCGACAAAATGGAATCTTGGTTGTATGGTGGGGGATTAAAAATAATTCCTCTCCCCTGGGAATTTCCCATTTGACACCCTATCCTTTCTCTTGGCACTCTGTCCCCTCCTGTGACCATCTGGAACCTTCTCCTCTGACTCCTCCTCCTTTGTCACCCACAATGCTCATACCCCCTGACACACTACTCTCTCCCTTTTTTATTTTACACCACATTGTATGGAGTTTCCCCATTTGTCATGGTATATTCATTCTTTGAAAGTGAAAAATGCAGACTCTTTTGCATGTGAACAAATACAAAAAAAACAGGAATTATAAAAACAAAATTCTATTGGCCCGCACGGCTTGGAGGATACGTTTAGTCATCATCATCAGCAATTATTTATATAGCGCCACTAACTCTGCAGCGCTGTACAGAGAACTCACATCAGTCCCTGCCCCATTGAAGCTTACAGGCTAAATTCTCTAACATACACACATACACACCCACGTCAATTTAATAGTATGTTTTTTGAAGTGTGAGAGGAAACAGGAGCACCCAGAGGAAAACCACACAAACACAGGGAGAACATACAAACGCCATACAGATAAGGCCATGGTCGAGAATCAAACTCATGAACCCAGTGCTGTCACACATCCCCAAAGGCCTGGCTTGTGTGTGCTTTTTAAACTCTCTACACTTTATAGTTTTATAATATAGTTACAAGTTACCCCTCATGATTTGCAAACGATTAAGAACTGACTTCTTTTTTACACTGAACCTGTATCCGCTATTAAAAAACAATAAATAAAAAAATAAAAGTTTTGAGAATGACACAAATATTATTTTTCACAAAGTCTGCTGCCTACGTTTTTATGATGGCAATTTGCATATACTCCAGAATGTCATGAAGAGTGATCAGATCAATTGCAATTAATTTCAAAGTCCCTCTTTGCCATGGCAATGAACTTTATCCCAATAGCAACATTTCCACTGCATTTCAGCCCTGCCATAAAAGGCCCAGCTGACATCAGGTCAGTAACTCTCCTGTTAACACAGGTGAGAGTATTGACGAGGACAAGTCTGGAGATCACTCTGTCATGCTGATTGAGTTAGAATAACAGACTGGAAGCTTTAAAAGGAGGGTGGTGCTTGAAATCATTGTTCTTCCTCTGTTAACCATGGTTAACTGCAAGGAAACACGTGCAGTCATCATTGCTTTGCACAAAAAAGGGTTTCACGGTAAGATTGCACCTAAATCAATCATTTATCAGATCATCAAGAACTTCAAGGAGAGAGGTTCAATAGTTGTGAAGAAGGCTTCAGGGCACCAAAGGACTTCCAGCAAGTGCCAGGACCGTCTCCTGAAGATGATTCAGTTGTGGGATCAGGGCACCACTGGTGCAGAGCTTACTCAGGAACGGTAGCAGGCAGGTGTGAGTACATCTGCACGCACAGTGAGGCAAAGACTTTTGGAGGATGGCCTAGTGTCAAGAAGGCCAGCAAAAATGTCACTTCTCTCCAGGAAAAACATCATGGACAGACTGATATTCTGGAAAAGGTAAAAGGATTGGACTGCTTAGGACTGGGTTAAAATCATTTTCTCTGATGAATCCCGTTTCAGATTGTTTGGGGCATCTGGAAAAACACTTATCCGGAGAAAGAAATGCTGAGCGCTACCATCAGTCCTGTGTCATGCCAAAAGTAAAGCATCCTGAGACCATTCATGTATGGGCTCACTCACAATTTTGCCTAAGAACACAGCCATGAATAAAGAATGGTACCAAAACATCCTCCAAGAGCAACTTCTCCCAACCAGCCAAGAACAGTTTGGTGACGGACAATGCTTTTTCCAGCATGATGGAGCACGTTGCCATAAAACAAAAGTGATAACAAGGTGGCTTGGGGATCAAAACATCAAAATTTTGGGTCCATGGCCAGGAAACTCCCCAGACCTTAACCCCATTGAGAACTTGTGATCACTCCTCAAGAGACAGGTGGACAAACAAGTACACACAAATTCTGACAAACTCCAAGCATTGATTTGGCAAGAATGGGTGGCCATCAGGCAGTATGCAGCCCAGAAGTTGATTGACAGCATGCCAGGTCGAATTGCAGAGGTCTTCAAAAAAAGGGTCAACACTGCAAATATTGACTCTTTGCACAAGCTTAATGTAATTGTCAATAAAAGCCTTTGACGCATATGTAATTTTACTTCAGTATACCATAGCAACATCTGACAAAAAGGTCTAAAAACACTGAAGCAGAGCAAACTTTGTGAAAACCAATACTTGTGTCATTCTCAAAACTGTTGGCCATGACTGTATATATATATATATATATATATATATATATATCTATATATACATATATAATATTGTGGCGAAGATGCCTATGTGCCACACCTCTCCTGTTTAGGGATAGGAACCCAAGGAGTCTGCAGGAAAGGTTAAGTCCTTGCTCAGTGGTAGGCTGTACACACAGAGGTGGAGGACAGGGTCAGGGGCGGGCTAAACCGGGGACCCGGGCCCCCTCCCCCCGTCCCCCCCCCCCCCGTGGATGAAATAATTTGTTAATATTACCGGCGGCCGCATCGCGCCTGTGCGCTCCCCGGGCTGAAACCTCCCAGCCCGCGCCTGGACACGGTATAATGAAACAATTAGACCACATGGAGGGGTTTTGTATATTTACACCTGTATTGTGCTACTGTGCAGTGCTAACAATGTCAGCTCGTTGGCCGGTGACTAGTCGGCTGAACTATGTCTAGTTAGAGGAAGGGTCGCCAGGTGTCATCCTGATTAAGGTCTGCTGAGCTATTTGTGATGTGAACATTAAAATGCACCTTTTTCCAGCAAAGTGTTGTTTCTGTCTGTCATCTGCCAGGTGTCGGTATCACAATATATATAATATTTCTTATAGTATAGTATTTTGATGCTTTATTTTTATTATGTGTTTTTTTTCCTATGGACAGCATTCACTGTAAGATAAAATGTGTTTTCTTTTATAAAGCAATTTGCAGATTTAATTAAAATGTAATTTTACACAATACAGTAAACGTAATCTTGATAATAGCTTGTCTCCTACATTCCAAATATACAGTGCTCCTTGAGTAGTTGGAAAGTAGTACTAAATGTATCATTTGGTTTCCTACTTAACAGAAACTAAGCTGTAATTTAGTGGAAAATAGTGACAATACTGACTCATAATCCTCCACACAGTTAATTAATTGACTCATATTCTTTTATGTGACACGTTGCACATTGTTTTTTTCTTAACTTTTTGACCTGTTGCATTAAAGCAGTACAAATGATGACACACAACATTGGAGTTCTTTCTATAAACAATAAGTAACAATGTCACTTACTTTCTAAACTAGGCAGTGGTGGAAGTGGGGTGTATACGGTGGAATGCCATATCGCCACTTCTCCTACTGCATTCATTGGAAAACTTAAATCCACTTATATTTTCCAGACCGCCACTTCTATGTTTCCACTTCAACCACTGGAAGTAGGAGAATAATGTACATTTACCCCATGCACTGGGAGCCTTATATGCTAAAGTACAGTGAAAGGTGGATGGGGGAGGTTGCAGATCTGTTAAGAAAAATGAAAGCCATGGCTTTGGTATTTCCCAGGATGAGTACAGATGTCATAGGACATTTAGGATAAACCCCCCCCCCCCTTGATTGCACACAAATGGTTTGTTCCCTCATGTCAGTGATAATCATGAGTTTAACTACAAATATGGGAGACGAGATTGGTTGGGCGAGTTCAAGGTGGCCAGGCCTGCTTTGGGGCCTGGAGGTGATGGACAATAATAGAGGTGGAAGGGACAACAGACCGGTTCTTAATGGGGTCCAATCCATCCATTAATGGCTCCATCTGAACCGGACTATCTGCGAGGGTGAGCGGGGACTCATAGGCAAACCAAGGGGGTTTTTCTAGTGCCTGGAACCACCCTCCAAGCCTGGCACACTGTGTAATTGAGGTGGCTGGACCCTGCCCATGCTTCACATGCCTCTGCTTGAAAAAGGGGAGCTGCGTGCACCTAACAGTAGTGTACGTAGCATTGCCCGTGTTGATTATGGGGATAGGAAGAGTTGGAGAGCAGCCAAGCACTGTAAAAAATTATAGCCACTCCCCCATGCATGCTGGTCACGCCCACTGGCGGCGTGGTGTGGGAAACCCCCTCTACAAATCCTGCGTTTGCCCCTGGGACTGGTGATTGGGTGGACCAATAGCTTCCTATTGACTGTATACCTAGCACTAACTTTTCCCAAGGCTACTGGTGAATTACATTGCACTTTGCTGAAAGCTGTATCTACGGATTACAAAAGAGTGCAACAAATTGACTACTGCAGCTGCCATTTACCGTAATGTATACAGAATAGTGAGGATTCTTTTACAATGATTTAATAAAGAAAATATTTTTTTTAGTAAGTGCCAGACTACATATTTTTGATATTATATTAAGTGGTTGTTGGAAGAAGGCGATGTTCAGATTTCTAGAGGGGGTAGCGGTGTAATAACCACGTAAATATAGCACACAGCAGCATACACAAAGTATGAACACCACAAAGGGCACGCTCATTAGAAGAGGAACTGTGAGGTTCTCAATGCTACAAATTCAGATGTTTATGAGGTTCATTTCCCATAAGTAAAAACAGTTAAATTCATAAAGGCTGCATTTGTAATAACGTCTGTGAAAAAGCAACGTTTCACCTTCGTTTGTTTGGATTTTAAGCGTTGCGGCGATGGAAGTTTTATGAACGGATGAATGATAACGTTTTCTTACAGTAAATTCATGAAGATTCCAAAAGTAAACAAATTTACAGAAACGTTTTTGTTTATTTGTGAATATAACTTCAATTAGATCTGGGGGGGGGGGGGGTTGGCAATACAATGACACTTTTGTGAATTCAGCCCTAAATCTACTTGCACACCTGAAAATAAATAAGTACAATGTTAAAAATAATAATCTCTTCTAAATTACAAGAAGAAAGAAAAGTAAAAGTGTTATGGTAATTAATTAGCTTTTTTCCATTGATAATTATGTACCAATCACTATACAGATGGCTTCATGTGAATCGTTGCAAATTAGTTACAAGCAGATAATCATTATCTCTGTCATCGTATATATGCCTTATGCTGGCCCAAAATGTATCCACTTAGAGTGTCACAAAGTAGGTAACATTAACTCCTGGTAATAGCCCAGTAACATGGCATGAGTTAAGCCTCTTCATTACATATATATGTTTAGCCTTGCCACATGTAATGACTAGGGACTATAGTTACTGCCTTTAGGGAGAACTAAAAGTAAAACGGAATAATTTTCGCTACACTAACTGAAACCACAAAGAGAAATGAAAATTGAAATAAAAAATAGTATCTGTAGTTTAATTCCATTGACATAATAGGGGAGCAATCAAGAATGAGACCTCTCGTTATCTTATATTAACCAGTGAATAGTTTGAAAAGAATGCAAAAAACATTTTATTTTGCTAGTATTGCCGTGATACAGTTCGGAGTTCTAGTAGGATCACTTCTGTCACGTTTACTGCAGCAGTTTCAAAAGTGAGTTTAATCTTCTAATGATTATGTCATTAAACTCTATTTATTGAAAAGTGATCTCATTAACACTTTGATCTAGCTACACTTTTTTAACACAGTTTCAGCAGTTTGTTGCTAAAGAACATCACAATTACCGTAAATGTTTGGTGTTTCTGAATTTCAGCATAAATGTGACCTTTAAATGTGTTCAGATCTTCATCTAAGTCGGCGGTTCCCAAACTGTGCGCCGCGGCTCCCAGGGGTGCCGCGGCGCTGTCACTGGGGTGCCGCGGGCCAGCCATAAAAAACAGAAAGAACACAGAAACTTACCAATCCGCCGGGCGCCGGGACCCAGCAGCCTCCTCTCCCGCAGCTGTCACTGAATATCGACGTCAGTAACAAGCTGCTGTGGGAGAGAGGAGGCTGCTGGGTCCCGGCGCCCGGCGGATTGGTAAGTTTCTGTGTTCTTTCTGTTTTTTTATGGCTGGCGCGGGGGAGAGAAGGGGGGGGGGCAAAGAAGGGGGGACAGAGAGCAGAGGATGGTGACAGCGGGGCAGAGAAGGGGTCACAGAGCAGAGGATGGTGACAGCGTTGCAGAGAAGGGGTCACAGAGCAGAGGATGGTGACAGCGGGGCAGAGAAGGGGTCACAGAGCAGAGGATGGGGACAGCGGGGCAGAGAAGGGGGGACAGAGAGCAGAGGATGGGGACAGCGGGGAAGAGAAGGGGGGACAGAGAGCAGAGGATGGTGACAGCGGGGCAGAGAAGGTGTCACAGAGCAGAGGATGGGGACAGCGGGGCAGAGAAGGGGTCACAGAGCAGAGGATGGGGACAGCGGGGCAGAGAAGGGGTCACAGAGCAGAGGATGGGGACAGCGGGGCAGAGAAGGGGGGACAGAGCAGAGGATGGGGACAGCGGGGCAGAGAAGGGGTCACAGAGCAGAGGATGGGGACAGCGGGCAGAAAAGGGGTCACAGAGCAGAGGATGGGGACAGCGGGCAGAGAAGGGGGACAGAGAGCAGAGGATGGTGACAGCGGGGCAGAGAAGGGGTCACAGAGCAGAGGATGGTGACAGCGGGGCAGAGAAGGGGTCACAGAGCAGATGATGGTGACAGCGGGGCAGAGAAGGGGTCACAGAGCAGAGGATGGGGACAGCGGGGCAGAGAAGGGGGGACAGAGAGCAGAGGATGGGGACAGCGGGGCAGAGAAGGGGGGACAGAGAGCAGAGGATGGTGACAGCGGGGCAGAGAAGGGGTCACAGAGCAGAGGATGGTGACAGCGGGGCAGAGAAGGGGTCACAGAGCAGAGGATGGTGACAGCGGGGCAGAGAAGGGGTCACAGAGCAGAGGATGGTGACAGTGGGGCAGAGAAGGGGTCACAGAGCAGAGGATGGGGACAGTGGGGCAGAGAAGGGGTCACAGAGCAGAGGATGGGGACAGCGGGGCAGAGAAGGGGGGACAGAGCAGAGGATGGTGACAGTGGGGCAGAGAAGGGGTCACAGAGCAGAGGATGGGGACAGTGGGGCAGAGAAGGGGTCACAGAGCAGAGGATGGGGACAGCGGGGCAGAGAAGGGGTCACAGAGCAGAGGATGGTGACAGCGGGGCAGAGAAGGGATCACAGAGCAGATGATGGTGACAGCGGGGCAGAGAAGGGGTCACAGAGCAGATGATGGGGACAGCGGGGCAGAGAAGGGGGGACAGAGAGCAGAGGATGGGGACAGCGGGGCAGAGAAGGGGGGACAGAGAGCAGAGGATGGTGACAGCGGGGCAGAGAAGGGGTCACAGAGCAGAGGATGGTGACAGCGGGGCAGAGAAGGGGTCACAGAGCAGAGGATGGTGACAGCGGGGCAGAGAAGGGGTCACAGAGCAGAGGATGGTGACAGCGGGGCAGAGAAGGGGTCACAGAGCAGAGGATGGTGACAGTGGGGCAGAGAAGGGGTCACAGAGCAGAGGATGGGGACAGTGGGCAGAGAAGGGGGGAAAGAGAGCAGAGGAGGGGACAGCGTGACAGGGAGTAGAGGAGGGGCACAGCGGGGCAGAGGGGGGACACAGCGTGAGAGGGGCAGTGGAGGGGGACACAGCGTGAGAGGGGCAGTGGAGGGGGACACAGCGTGAGAGGGGCAGTGGAGGGGGACACAGCGTGAGAGGGGCAGTGGAGGGGGACACAGCGTGAGAGGGGCAGTGGAGGGCGACACAGCGTGAGCAGGGCAGTGGAGGGGGACACAGCGTGAGAGGGGCAGTGGAGGGGGATATAGCGTGAGAGGGGCAGTGGAGGGGGACACAGCATGAGAGGGGCAGTGGAGGGGGACACAGCGTGAGAGGGGCAGTGGAGGGGGACACAGCATGAGAGGGGCAGTGGAGGGGACACAGCATTAGAGAGGGCAGAGGAGGGGGGACAGCGTGACAGAGAGCAGAGGAGGGGGCAGTGTGAGATAGGGCAGTGTGTCTGGATGCAGAAGGGGCAGTGTGTCTGGATGCAGAGGGGGCAGAGTGCCTGAGGGCAGAGTGTCTGGATGCAGAGGGGGCATTTTTGCATACAACTAAATAAGTATTTCTGTCCTGACCTAAATACTTATTACAATTTTTTGACCCAACTACTTCTAAAACAGGACTGCTCAATAATTATTTTGGAGGGGTGCCTTGAAAAAATTTGGAGACTCTAAGGGTGCCGCGAACTGCAAAAGTTTGGGAACCACTGATCTAAGTCATAAAAATGGATAAAGAAAACCCGATATATCAAATAAATAACGCACAAATTTATATGCTTTTTCATGCATTTATTGAAAAACATATTCCAAAATGCATAATTTCAGTTCACAGACAGATACCCTGACATTCTCCTGTAG
Source organism: Mixophyes fleayi (assembly GCF_038048845.1). Taxonomy (NCBI): domain Eukaryota; kingdom Metazoa; phylum Chordata; class Amphibia; order Anura; family Limnodynastidae; genus Mixophyes; species Mixophyes fleayi. The sequence goes on from NC_134404.1 coordinate 321,041,675, forward strand.
AATTTGTTGGTACATTCCAGAATTAAATTCTTATGTTGATTTTCTCCGAACATAAGTTTGCTCAATCATCTGTCCACAAACCATTCTTCCAGTAGTCTTTCTACTCATCCAGGTGGTCTTTAGCGCTCTTTAAATAGGCAGAAATGTTCTTCTTGGAGAGTAGAGGCTTCCTCTGTTCTATCTATCTATCTATCTATCTATCTATCTATCTATCTATCTATCTATCCCATACACAATGTTCCTGTTCTGTGTTTGCCTGATGTTAGACTCATGAACACTGACATTAGTCAGAGCACGATAGGCTTGCAAATATTTTGACATTACCTTGGTCATCTCTGTGAGCTCACAGAATATTATTTTCCTTGTTCTTGGAGTGATTTTTGTTGGCCACCACTGCTGGGGTAACAGTGGTGCTGATTATTCTCCATCTGTGCTATCTGCCTGATAGTGGATTGGTGAAGCCCAAAGTCTTCAGAAATCTTTTTGTAAACTTTCCCAGGCTTATGAGCATAGACAAGTTAATCTATAAATTAAATGGAATTAATTTAGGAGAATCTATAATGGAAAAGGATTTGGGAGTGCTTGTAGACAGTAGACTTAGCAATAGTGCTCAATGTCAAGCAGCAGCTGCAAGGGCAAACAAAGTATTGGCATGCATAAAAAGGGGCATAGATGCAAGGGAAGACAGTGTAATCTTGCCACTGTATAAATCGTTGGTAAGACCTCATCTTGAATATATAGTACAGTTCTGGGCACCACTCTATAAAAAAGATAATTTGGAACTAGAAAGGGTTCAGAGAAGGGCGACAAAATTGATAATGGGTATGGAGTCATTAAGTTATGAGGAAAGGTTAGCCAGTTTAGGCATATTTACTTTAGAAAAGAGGCGTCTAAGGGGAGATATGATTACTATGTACAAATACATTAGGGGTCAATACAGAGAGCTTTCATGGGAACTTTTTACCCCAAGGACCATACACAGGACACGTGGTCATCCCCTAAGGTTAGAGGAGAGGAAATTTCACAACCAGCAAAGGAAGGGGTTCTTTACAGTAAGGGCAGTCAAGATATGTAATTCATTGCCAGGAAAGGTTGTGATGGCAGATTCAATAGATATGTTTAAGAAAGGGTTAGACAAATTTTTAGCGGAAAGGTGTATCTAGGGATACGACCGTTAATTTAAAATGAAGGATAGTAGTGGATATAGGGTAAAAATAGGACTGCAATAATGAGTCTGGGGGGATTTTCACAATTGAAACAGATTGGCGGTTGCTTACTCTAGATTGGATTCAAATATAAATGCAGGATCGCAGGAGATCCAAAATAGGTTGAACTTGATGGACTGGTGTCTTTTTTCAACCTCATCAACTATGTTAGATCCTCAGTAAACTTCTTTGATTGAGGCATGACATTAATTCACAAACCTGTGTGGTGAAGACCAGTCTTTAGTAGTGAAGCCTCATGTTTATGCTTTTTAGGTAGGACAGGTCTACCCAAACTCACACCTGATTGTTATCTCATTGATTAACACTACCGACACATTCTTTTTGAGACAAATAAATTGAAGGTTGGATCATTTTGATCAATAAATAAATAATACGTTATTTGAATTAAATTCTTTGTGCAAAGTTATTTTCTCAGTTTTTTACTGAAGTTTTTATCAAGAAAATATGCAGGGAGGGGGGAAGGGGTACAGAAATGAAGAGTGGGATTGGTTATGGATGCATGATACACATTTCTTCTCAAAGATTAACAATAATTTTGTAGCCATGTAAGATATAGGTTATAAAATAGATCAATATATTATTGAATATAACATAGAACAACTATTCGGGAATGAGCTTGGGAAGAATCAGCCAAAAAGGTACAGGTTTAGGCTGGAGAGACAGGGTGGAGGGATTAGGGGAATGTTAGTAGGAGATAGAAGGGAAAGGGGAATCAGGTGTAAAGAAAGGCAATTGTTGTGAACGATAAACGGAGAATTTAAGTGGTTAGTGAAGGGCTATCTGTTCAGGCAGAAGGTTTCCATAACAGTGGGGAGATGCGGAGTCCGCATCTTTCCATTGTTTTGGTAGAAGTGGTGGATCTTCAGGTACTAATTAAAAGCAAATGATGGTAACCCAATGTGATCCTGTAGCTCAGATAACTCAGGGAAATAATTTGTTGGCACGATGTCTTGGAAGAATTTAATGTTGTAGATCATCAGTATTTGAAGGTGTTGGGACTAGGCCCTGCAGGGAAATCAGAATTACTCCATAGTAGAGTCATACGGGGGGCTTTTATTCAGTAAAAAGTGCGGTTGCAGTAGTTCAAAACTGCCAACGAAAACCAGAGTGTGTGTGTGTGTGGGGGGGGGGGGGGTGGATTCTATAGAATAGAAGAGAGGGTGCATGGAAAATGCATGTGAAGAAGATGATCTTTAATCTAGTGTGGGTGTGGTGGGTGTGTGCATGGGCTAGTATTGCCTGTGTATGATATGAGGTTAAATAATACTTTCGGAGGCAGGGAAGGCCAAAACCTCCCTCTTTGTGGTGTCTATAAAGGACCTTGAGGTGAACTCTAGGCTCCTTGAAGATCAAGCAAATCTTGTTATGCAACTTTGAAGGTATTTGAGAGTAGTGGAAAGGACCAGGAGGGTTGGAAAAGGTCTAGGAGTCTGGGAAAGATATTCATTTTTATCACTGCTACTCTTCCAGTCCATGAAATATGTTGCGAAGCCCAAAAACAAAGATCCCTATCAATTAGCGTTGGGAAGTTTTCTGAGAAGAAATCATTATAGTTTTTGATAAATTGGATTCCTAGATACTTCAATTTATTTGGTTGCCATCAAAACTAGAAGTTGGATTCCAATACATGTAGTAAGTGTTGGGGGATGTTGAGGGGGAGCACTTCGTTTTTTCTGTATTCATTTGAAGTTTGAGAGTTGGCTATATTCATGGATTGTGTTAAGGAGATGTTGCCTATAGCAACTAATCAGATTCTAGCTATCATTTTGTAGAATGTACTAAATAAATGATAGCTAGAATCTGATTGGTTTTTCAAACCTGCCGGAAAACTCTCAGCTTGATACATTTACCCCCTGGTGTGGTCTAAAAGAATTGACCAAAAAACGTGACACCTCTGCCGTAACTCCACCTGATCCTACTATCAAAATCCAAAGGATGGTGGAGGATTCTTTTAATGAGAGTATAGAAATAGACACATCAGACCTTCCCTTTACATACTAGGAGGAAAAAAAGGGAATTTGGAAACCCATGTACCAACTCGCTTAGCACTGCCTAAGCTGCCCACCCTGCAGTGTGTACTCAGAAAGAATTTTCAGCACAGTCGGGAACCTTGTCAGCGATCGGCGTAGGAGGCTACTTCCTCAATATGTGGAAAAGATGATGTTCATAAAAATTAACTACAATTTCCACAAGGAAGGCTTTTCCCGCCAAATACATCAAAATACTGAGACTTCTGTAATGGTGGATTCCAGCGGTGATGAATTAATAATGTGTGAGGATGATGTACACACAGATGAGGGTGAGGATGAGGCTGAGGATGATGATAACAACATCTTGCCATAGTAGAGTTCATTAACAACACTGTTACCTTAGGTGCATGTCCTTTTTAAGATCCAACATAACGGTGGATGGGAGAGTCTAAGGACAATTCCATCTTGCACCACTTTTCCTTTTAACTACTGCTGTGTGCCAATGTTACCTACATGTGCTATATACTGTTGTGTGCTTAACAACAATCTTCGACAGCTATTGATGATGCAGATGACTCAGCACAACATTTTGACATCTGGTCTCGTCTACTGTAAAAGAATTGACCAGAATTAGGGACACCTCTGCTGTAACTCCACCTGATCCTACTATCAACTATCAACATCCAAAGAATGGTGGAGGATTATTTTTTAAAAAAATTGAACGGTATAAAGACAACAGTTTTATTAACAAAGAACAACGTTGCTTGCAGAAGTAATGTAGGCATGGATGTCTAAATAGACGTGTATATGTATTACCTTCCACTTTGCTGCTGTTTCATCAGTATTGCACAAAGTGTTTGTAATCTGTACTTTACGTCAAAGGTACCTAACTATATTATATTTTTTTGGGAATTGGGGCTGGTTCGAAGCTCAGTGATGACCTTGCTTTTTGCTGTGAATTTCAATAGCTCTTTTTAGTGCATTGTCTGGAACAAGGTCCGATATACTCATGTCAGAGTGATCACAGGCAATTTTTGAACACCTGGCGGATTTACCCTTCTGATATTTGTTTTGAATCATCCTTTCAATCGCTTGTCTCTCGTACATGAGACCACATACTTTGTTTTTCACTGGGTTCACCATCTCCAACCCACCTGGACACCCTGGATTGGTCTTGGTCTGATAAAAGCATGCATCCCGGGGGGCAGCGCTCGTCGCCATGTATTAGCTGTAGAATTACCACAGTTATCCAAGAAATGGGTGGAGCAATCAAATGAACCATAACTGAGCTATTCTCAGGTTCACTGTACCGGCCGTGTGCTCAGAGTGATGGAGATCTCCTCGTCTTCATCTTCCAAAGCTTAGTCTGCAGGGGCCGGTGACACACCCATTTGTTTTCTCAGGTCTCTTAGAAGTTTTTTAAACTGGACATATTTATCGTCCTGCCTCAGGGCCTCCTCTGTATTATTCTTCTGAAGCGCAGTGTATCTCTCGTGTACAAGCTCTCTTAAATCTGGGATCTCATCCGGTAGGTCACATTTTAACTTAAGTATGGTCTCCTCAACTGTGTCTATATATTGCTTTAAATCTCTGTTCAATGCAGCGTGTTCCAACATGACAGATTCCATGCTGCCCACATGTTCCGTGTCACAGTCTGTCTGAAGCAGATCTATTGCCACTGCAGTTGTAATAACCATTCCTGTGTCTACTCAAGCTGTGTGGCAATGTGTCCTAGATGGGCTAGGAACTGCCGTGTGTTTGTGTCGTTGCTCTGTCACTTAGCATCCAGCCAGGTCGCTGCAGTCTTTTTTCCGAAAGTGTATGAAAATAATATTGGGACCTGTGAGGTGGTCAAAACTGACTGCAAATGATTTGCAATTAGTATTATTTAGGTTAATAATAATGTAAGAACAAAAAAGAGTAAAATTATGTGATTTTAGCATATTTTAGCAATTTTTCTTAAAAAATACAGATCCAAAACCAAAACCAAATCACGCAAGAATGGTTTTGCCAAAACCAAAACACGAAGTTAATCCAGATCCAAAACCAGAACACGGGGGTCAGTGAGCATCTCTACTTCAGTGGGTAAATTGAATTTCCCACTCTATACAGAGTATGGCATTCAAAGAAGGAGGCTGTGTAGTCTCTATCTTCTTTAGTTTTAGTTGTAAAGTGCCACAGATATTTAGATGTTAATTATAACGGTCCAATAGTTGATTATACAACAATTTCAACCTTCTCTTCTATTTGCAGAGAAGATGTATGTGGTACAGTCAGGGAAGGGTTAATCTTTGGCTTACATAGCAGCCCCCGAGGTTACTCTAAAAACAAAGGACACACACTCATTCAGGAGAGCACCACAGCTTCCTCCTACTAACATTAAGAACTCTCTTTACCTAGATTTTCTAAGATCAGTTACTACACAGATGCATAAACAACCTTTCACAATTACCAGGGGGAGATTCAATTGCCAGCGATATGGAGCATGGACATTGCGCCGTGCACGTTGCCAGCAATTACAGTAGAAATCTCCGCTCATTTTTCCTCACACCCCATAGATGGGGTCAAATCTCCACCACGAAGTGTATCGCGGATGTTCCTGAAACACTTCTCAGCTAATCGAAACTCCCTCTAGAAGAGTCTTCTACTGAATAGGACTTTCTTATTGTTGCTTGGGAGTATCTTAACCATTTCCATTGTTTAACTGAAACTGCATTTAAATAAAGTTTAATTCTTAGGCTAATGTAAACTCTCGGACACTTTCAATACAGGAGAGAAAGAAAATGTGAACAAAACATCTGTGGGAATATAAGACCTTTTTAGGAAAGAGCGTTTCTTTCACAATTCTGTAGATAATCAGTTTCATAGTGTGCAGTACTACTTTGGTTCAGGTGTATTAGCTGTTCTCTTCACCCACAGAAATTTACATTGAGGTAATATCTCATCATTAGCATTGCCACATATCGATGAGTAACTAATCCACATAACTTTTCTTACAAAGAAATATTAACAATGTCTCACACTGATGTTTTATGGAGTGACCACAAATGACTTGTTGGCTTATTCATTTATGAACATTGACTAATTATTTATTAGCATTCATTTTGGTTATTTGATACACAATGAACTGTTTTTAAAGGAAGGAACCAAGGAATATGATGCAATTTGAAATACTATGGGCCTGATTCATTAAGGTATGCAAAGCTAGCACAAATTGTGTTATAAATTGGGTATACGCACCTCTGTATGCAACTAGGAATGGAACTGAAGAAACGTCTCTTGTTGAATACAGGTATAGGTTTGCCGGGGGTGACCGCAATCGAACGGTACTGTGCAGCAGCCGTGGCGCTGACAAAGACGCGCTTCCGCGGATGCTTCTTTGACAACGCCGCGGCTGCTGTACAATTCAGAATTGCCGAAATACATTTTAAATATACCTCCCCCTCCAATGCAACATGGTTTTGACTTACTTACTTTTGTGTAACTTTCCTTAATGAATCAGGCCCATAGTGATTAATGACAAAACATTAAAAAGTTTTTTGTTTTAATTTTGTCCTCATAAAATACATTTATTAGGATGTTATGAATATCTACTGTACAAAAATGCATTATTACAGTTGTTCCTGATTGCAAACACAAGTTCTAGCTGCATGATGTGAGTGAGTTCTCTGTACAGCGCTGCGGAATCAGTGGCGCTATATAAAATAAATGGTGATGATGATGATACACAGCCGTCATCACTATCACTCGGCACTTATACCCGATCTGTAGCTGGTGCAAGTGATACGACAGAAAAACACGTACCTTGGAGGTGCCCAAAGCGTGAATTAGACGTTGCTGCTTGAGCTGGGCATGCCCTTACTGTACATTGACTGCGTGCATCAGCCCGGTACCATCCCCATTCCATCCATGAAATTATAGGCTGTAGTGAGGGTCCTTTGCGTTCGAAGATGAACTCGATGTTGCTGCATTCCCTGGCATATGGTCCAGTTCTGGGCATATGGCATGCATCGGCATTTACGTTACTTAATGAATCAGGCCCTGTATGTTTAAAATGATATAACATATTTTTTTTATCGCAACTTTTCTACCTTAATTTTGGTCCCTCTATAGCTAGTTTGCGGACTGAGCTGAGAGAATGGCGGGTCAGGGCTATTTCTTGGATGGAACGAATTAACATAGTTAATATGAATATCCTCCCTCGCGTTCTTTACCTCCTACAAACGTTACCTATTTGCATTCCCGACAAATGGTTCAATGACCTACAGAGACTGTTGAGGGACTTCGTGTGTGTGTGGGGGGGGGGGGGGGGGGGGAAAGAGGCCCCATTTTAAACATGATGTCCTATATAGGTGCAGACACTTGGGGGGACTTCAGCTTCCCCACTTCCCTTCTTACTATAATGCTGTCATGCTAAGGAGGATCCTTGAATGGACAAATCCCAACCCAACTGTAAGAAGCAGTGGACTATTATTGAGGGATCATTTCTCCAAACTCTGCCCCAGTACACTCCCTGGCTGAGCAAATTACTTACTATCAGACATCCCACTATTGGTCCCTGTAGCTCAAGGTGGTCCAGACTCCGGACATCCATCTTTGTCTCCTCTCCTTTCTCACCTATGCCCCCCTTAATTGATAATCCATTATTCCCTCTGGGCTTACAAGTTAGCACATTCAAGGCATGGGTGCAGGCGGGGATCACATGTGTCGGCCAGCTGACCAGTTCATCGGCTGTGTCCTCCTTCTGTGATATTCAAGCCAAATGGGAACTTCCGCATTCCGAGGTCTGGAGATATCTCCAAATTAAGCACTTTTTATCAGTGGTGCTTTCCTGCACTGACACGGGTATGTATTAATCTATCTATCTATCTATCTATCTATCTATCTATCTATCTATCTATCTATCTATCTATCTATCCTCAAGGGCATGTATCTATCTATCTATGTATCTATTTATCCCACTGTCTGTATGTGTGGGAATTTAGATTGTAAGCTCCAATGGGGCAGGGACTGCGTTGCGGAATCAGTGGCGCTATATAAATAAATGATGTGGGAAGGGCCAATGAGTAATTGCAAAATAAATATTTATCTATTTATCCCATATCTATCTATCTATCTATCTATCTATTTATCTATCTATCTATCCCATATGTATTTATCTATCTATCTATCTATCTATCTATCTATCTATCTATCTATCTATCTATCTATCTATCTATCTATCTATCCCCAAGGGCATGTATCTATCTATCTATCTATCTATCTATCTATTTATCTATCTAGCCATCTTATACTATCTATCTGTCTATCTGTCTATCTATCTATCTATCTATCTATCCATCTATCTAGTATTTATACATACATATACTGTATTCAAACTTTTGACTTAATTCCCAGTGTCCTTTCCAGTATGGTAAACTTAATTACTTAATTATTGCAAACATAAAATACCCGATGAGTAAATCTTTAGAAGACATAAAGACAAAATAATGTTCTGTGATTGGATGAACATTTTCATTGTTAATGGTTATGTTACAAAATACGAGCTGTTAATGCCATATACCATAGATGCATAAATAGGGAATGACAATAGTTTTTTTTATTGAGAGTTTAAGTATTTTTGAAAAGTGTGAATTGCAGTAATCTGCAGATTGTAACTGAACATAAATACATTGGATTTGATGTGATGTTTGGAAATCTTGGAATAAGCGCAAACAAAAATCCTCAGCAATTGGCAGGTAAATTGCACTAAACGGCACAAGGCAAAGAAAACGTTAATCCAGTACGACAGGATAATGGTTTAAAGTTTCAGAACTCCCGGAGTGTCCTGACTTTTGGTCTATTTTCAAGTTGATTTACTTGCCAGCTACCTACAGCTCTGTTGTGTTTCAAATTTTCACTCTGGACTTGTAAACCAAAAGCCAACTTTTTCGGTAATAAAATCTTGTACCTACATTCATGATAATCTGATTTGCATATCTTTGTGTGCCACATAATTGAATTAAAAGTATAGGATTTCATTCTTAATGCATGTAATTATTTGCATATGTAATAAACTTGAATGCAAAAAAAATAATCTTTCAAACACACAATTTCACCAATCAAATACTACCCCGTTGGCATGAATACTGCTTCTATTTTCCTTTACAGAAAAAAAACAGAATGCCTTAAAATTATCATTAAAAAAAAAAGTATAACAAAAAAAAAAAAAGCAGGGACAAGTATCCTCTAAAGCATTTTTGCACCTCATTTTTTATTGCATTATTCTTTTTTAGTGAAACCATATATAGAATCTTCTGGCCTGTCGAGGATTGATGTGTATTCCTTGGACGTAACGTGCATCCTGGTTGCCAAGTGGATTAAATGCCTCCTGGATTTTACATCTTTTATGAATCTGCCCAGTTCCAAGTTTGTGAAATCATCCTCCACGTGAACTTTGTGGTAGCAACTGTTTCTATATGATGGAAGAGATGGCGATGATGAGTTTTGTGGTCCTTTAATCACATGTATGTGGAGGTGTTCATAGCAACGTTAAAACCTGGCAGGTTATTTTTCCATAAAATACTTGCCAACATGACAGATTGAAATGTCTTCTTTTGTGGTGTTTTTTTTTGTTCTGAAGGAAAAAAAAAACCTTGCGCTTGTCAACTTCATGCTAATAACATCTGAAAAATTATTCTTTTATTCCCTACATTTACTTTTATGTTCTGTAATAATACAGATTCCTGAAAGAAAATGTCTGTTAAATAGAAAAATGGATAATAGGTTCCTTCCATTTAGTAATAAGTGGAAGCATGGAACCATTTACAAATAAGTGTAATTTAAAGAGAACTCCACGTATTTTCTAACATACATTTCTCCCAATTGGTACTAATGGCAGATTATTATTATTTATTTTTCTGTTTACATTGGGAAAATAAGCAGTCATTAAAGTTGATTTTTATCAATCAATCGATATATGTAAGAGCTCCAGTATCGTCATTGAAGTTATGCCGGTGACGAACGCTGCAACTAATATTGGGCAACTGGCCTGTTATCGTAGCCGAGCAGAAGTGTCAACTAATAATAATCTGGTTGAAATCGATCAAATCCTCATTGGGCATGTTGGCAAATTGAGTCGGAGGATGACCGTAGACGAGTGACGGAACTACTGTGGCTGCCGGGGGTTGTGGCCGCTATGGAGCCTTGAGGTGATGAGGACAATGCAGTTCCCCCCCCCCGCCCGCTGATGCCCCCATGGTAGACTCCTCTCATCACCCCCAGGGACACCACATCACCCTCTGAGGCTACCGCTGTGAGAAAGCAGAGTCCTCTCCTGAGAGGTGCAATCGCAGCGGGAGGATTCTCTGTTCTTTTCAGAGCAGTTGGGGGTGGCAAAGACAAATGCTGCCCCCTAGCCCTCAATTTTAACCAAATGAACTTAAAGTATTTCTAAATTGCGCTCCCCCTCTTCAGTGCTGCGCCCTGGGCGTTCGCCCCTGTCGCCCAGCCCTAGTTACGGCCATGCTGGGAGGGTATAGCTGCATTTCCAGGCCCCTATCCAACCTTTTCCGCAGACCAGTGTTATTAGTGGGGTTTTTGTTTGTTTTTTTGTTGTCCAACCTATAGTTGCCAAATTACTTTTTCCTCCCTTCCACAAAGGGATGGGGCAGAAATCACACGATTCTCATCAAATCACGTCATGGAAGCCTCCATCCCTCCCACTACATTTGGAAGGGGCAGGACGCAGGAGAATGGCTTTCTCTCCCAGGTGTCTGCGAGACCTTCCCGGAATTCGTGAGTCTCCACAAAATTTCGGGAGAAATGGGAAAGTATGGTCCAAACGCACTAAAAGACATGTCAGAATTGATCCGGCCACCAAATCTCATTCAATCTGGTTAGTATGTGAGGGGCCAAAGTGAACAACGTTCATGTGGATGTTGCTGGATGCCTTTCAATAGTCTTACTATGAGGAAGTCTGGTGTACGCAGGAATATACCTCCCCTATGTTAAAAACCTTGTCTCATATATCACCAGTTTTAATAAAATGTCCAAATTTTACATATACTTTACATTTGTCAATTTGTATTACTAGTTATATTGTTTACATTTTACGTTTACTGGTCGCTTAAGAATCCATTGAAACTCCTTAAATTTCTACTAAACCTAAAAAAAGGAACCTTTTCTGATTTGTATATTTTAACACAATTTTTCCTACCTAATCTATTGAGAACCTAGAATACTAATATCACATTTAGCATAATAAAGAAACGGTATCATAAAAGAGAAAACTACATTTCACACAATTAGTGGATACTTAAGACTTTGCTTTTTTATCTTAATTTTTATAATTATGAGTCATGGTTTTTGGCAAATATTCACACCATATACAAAAAAAAATAATTTCAATCTGTTTAAGAAAAACTAATACAGACGCTGTAAGTGTGATCTTAGAACGTTCTCTACGTGTCAGATGTAGACGTGTTTTTATTATGTGTGTCTATGATGGATGATACCGGACCCTGTATGGGACATGAGCTGGTTTGTTTTATTTGCAGATTACATCCACATTCTTCATTAAGTCAGCCTTTGCTTTTCCACGATTTTTAGGACTTGAAGGTTTCCATATGTCAGCGGCTCAGAGTTAAAGTGTTAGTGGCAGGGTTTTGTGGCACAATTTCTGGCCAGCTGAGATGTGCTCCTTCTATCCCTCAACAAGTGCATGTTGTACAGCCTGTGACATTACAGGAACATTGTTTAACTGCAGAAAAGTCTTCTAGATGTTACAGATAATTTCACTTATGTACCATTAATCCCTCCGGGTGTAGTACGAGTGATCGGTGCTATAAACACCGACACTCTTTAATCCTCCACAATTATTCCTATACTGAGCAGAGCAACAAAGAAAAAATAACTACTTACTAGTAAAAAGACAGAGAGTAAATCCGAAGACAGGAGATCGCTACTGTTGTAAATGACGTCCCTTACAGCTGCGACTTGCAAAGTTCCGAATTTAAAGCGGCAACGCACGGAACCAGGTAAGTATTAGCTTTACATTACCAGGGGTAGGGGTAGGGGTTAGGACTTAGGGTTAAGACCCCTACCCCTAACCCTACCCCTAACCCTACCCCTAACTGGTAATGTAAAGCTGATACTTACCTGGGTCCGTGCGTTGCCGCTTTAAATTTGGAACTTTGCAAGTCGCAGCTGTAAGTGATGTAATTTACAACAGTCACCTGTCCTCAGATTTATTCTCTGTCTTTTTACTAGTAAGTAGTTATTTTTTCTTCGTCGCTCTGCTCAGTATAGGAATAATTGTGGAGGGTTAAAGAGTGTCGGTGTTTACATCACCGATCACTCAATTACCACCGATCCCTCCAGTCTTGGCACTGTTTACATTATACATACTGGACAGAAGTTCCAATTTTCACCAGACAGTCCCATTATCCTACAGTCAAAAGTAGGTGGGATCTGCTGTAAAGGCGTAGATCCCTGTCAGAATGGGGATAGGATGGGTAAATTGGGAGCATGGCCTTATGTTGGGAGGTATGTATGTAGACCTAGGGCAGTAGTGGGCAACAAGCAGCCTGTTGGTCCACTAAGCAGCCAGGGAAGCCTTCACCTGCGGACCCCATCCAGCTGCATCTAATACGCCGCAGATTTTGTCAAAGAGCAGCAAAAAATGATTTTGTGTTACATTTCTTTACTTTTACACTTCTATCTTCTTTATTCATACATTGTCACGGCGAATGAGATACTAGAAAGCAGGCAACTTAAACCCCACATAGCCTATATTGATATTTCAATTACCAATGCTGTCTCCCCTTAGAGCAGTGGCGTATATATATATAGCACATTAGACAGTCATGTGATGCATCACCTCAGCAACACTGCGTGGTTGAGTGTCACTGTTCTCCTCCAATCAGCAGTCAGCTCACGTTACTCTCTACCCAGGGTCATGTGAGTGGCTGACTGCTTTCGATTACGGGAACTTCAGCCTCATTCGATCACCAAATAATATTTTAATTGGTTTTGGTTTCTGCAATTAAATCACCTTCTTTGGAAGGTCCAAGTAAGTTTCCGCTGACATTGTGACACAGATTTGCTTCCAAGCTCCTAGAGATGGGGAAACACTCCTGGGGGTAAATGTATTAAGCTGCGAATTTGCATTTTCAGTGATTTTCTCAGACGAGTTTAAATCGCCACAAATTACGAGAGATGAACAGCGATTTTGAAGATCAGACTAAAAATTGCTACTGTTTATCTCTTGTGATTTGCAGTGATTTTAAATGGTTGAAACATTTACCCCCTGATGTGTCTACATACCTGGTAATTTGTAGAACAAGCCAGAAGTCAACTAAATTTAAAGCCAAAGTAAGAAAAAAGAGGAGGTCAGTATACAACAGATCTCAATCTGACGCTAAATTAATACAAACTGAAGTATCACGTCAATCATTGTGAGCTACTGTGGATGACACACATGTGGGTGACCAAATTAGATATTGGCAAGTTAGGATTTCTGTGGCAAGTGGCCAAACCACCTCCCTAGTCACTGGGGCTTGTAACTGCAGTCAGAAAATAATCGAACACACAAGCAGATAGGGGTCATCTTCCAATCTTTCAACCACATTTCCGACCACAGATTCCATGATTTCCAATAGTAGCATTGTGGTGACACACACACACACACACACACACACACACACACACACTGTAATATTACTACAAGAGACTACCGTGGATTATTTGGAAATGATTGGTAAAAGGAGCTCTAGTGCCAATCGATAAAGGTTGGCTATACTATAATAATAGTATAGCCAACCTTTACTATAATAATAATAATAATAATAATAATAATAATAATAATAATAATAATAATAATCATTTTCTTAATATTGCGCTTTTCCCTCAATAATGAATACAATGAATAACTGGATAAATAAATGTGTGACATCTACATGAAAACCAAGGTCCATAAAATTGCTTCGGTCATATCATATGATTAAAGCCCCAAACAGCTTCTCCAACAGATGAACTTAATAATTTACGCTGCGGCACTGAAGGACCCAAAACATAGATAAATAATTTAGTATTATACGGTATAAAATGAAGTAGAGTAATATTGTGTCAGGCTTATAGCAGTCACCTATTTTAGGTAAGAAACGCGCCTGTACGGACGCATTAATCTTCTCTTCTTCATTTAGGGATACATCTTAAATTTAACCCAAAAAAATGGAAAAGAAGGTTCAGAAATGTCAAAGCGCTTCATTACATGTGTTTCCACTCACCTATTATAGGTGTACTAAAACATTTCTCCAATAACCAATAATTATCTATGTGATTGATCCCAAGCAGTGGGGAGGTGAGCCTCAAAATTAAGAAAAAAAGAAATACAGTGTTCTCTGTAAGAAATATAATGGGCCTGATTCATTAAGGAAAGTAAAAAAGATGAGTAACTTTGCACCTTGGCAAAACCATGTTGCATTTGAGGGGGGGGGGGGTAAATTTTTAACGTCAGGGCAGATTTATAGTTGGAGTAGGGCATGTCCTAGATCAACTTTAAATTTCGGTGTAAAAATAAAGTTATTAAGTATTTGTGTGCTAGCTGAAAAAACAGCCAGTATTTAACATATGTGCAAAATAATAAACTAATTTGCACCCCTTGTATTGTAACATGGTTTTGTCCGGGATAAATATTAGTGGTAAGATACAGTCTTAAAAAATGGTATTTGTGAATCACACAGAGAGCACTGTTTTCTTCCTTTCCTTTTTGGGATTACACCTGAAATTAATCCCTTACATCCAATATTTTTTTTTTATAGTAACCCTACAGGCAATTTGCTCAACTAAAATAGGCGAGCGCTATATATAATATTACACTGTTTCACTTTGTACAGTACACACTATATTATTTTACTTTCTTTCGGTTTGTTCTGTGCCGGAGGGTCAAACTATCAAGTTCCTTATTTGGAAATAAAACACAGAGATAAATGTATAATATAACATAATTCAGACCGACCTATTTAAACGTGTTAATAGCAAATACAAATAAGTGCATTAGCCGTGTACCCTAGATGTAACTTACTCATTCTTCTGGTTTGCTTAGTTAAAACTCTCCAGGTGAACAGGATTAAAACTTAATCAGTCAATTGAAATGCTTTTAAATCAGCCATTTCATCATTAACGTTTTAGAGTCAGATAGTGATGACAGGATCGGCTGCGCACTAAAGAGCTGTCAAACAATTTTCTGCTCAAGAATGTGGAAAACAATTACAGGTGATTAAATCACGTTGGTGCAGTCTGGGGAGCAGCGAGGCTTCAAGGAGAACCAATATTTTATTTAGATGGAGCGAATGGGCGTGGCGTGTGTTAATAAAATAATGGTAGATTTAAAGTAACGCACAGAAAAAATGGGCATCACACCCATCAATTTCACTACTATGCGATTAGACCCAGTGTTTTATATATATATATATATATATATATATATATATATGGGTATGTATTAGTGGTTTGAATAAATTAATATATACATTAGGTATTCTTTATTGATGACTTATTTAGAAGTTTGCCTATGAATAAATAATAGTTCAGGGCCAACAGTCCTGCTCTGAACATACAACTTTAAGGGTATTTTAGAGGCAAAGGGGAGAAGGGGTGGTGGGAAATTAATATTTTAGGTTAATTTGGATTGAAAGTTGAGTGAGAGTCGACTTTCTTTTTTGCCCCAAGATCTAAAATTCATGCTTTTGGCTCTTATACTAAGGGCCGAAATTACTTTTCAGTTTTCCCCATGTACAATTTGCGATCCTTGAGCATAGGCAAACCGAGGGGGGCACTGTATAATTGAGGTGGCTGGACCCTGCCCCTGCTTCACACGGCTCTGCTTGAAAAGGGAGAGCTGTGTGCACCTAACAATAGTGCATGCAGCACTGCCCATGTATATTATGGGGATAGGAAGAGTTGGAGAGCATCCAAACACTGTATAAAATTATAGCCACGCCCCCATGCATGCTGGTCACGTCCACTGGTGGTGTGGTGTGGAAACCCCCCTCTACAAATTCTGCGTTTGCCCCTGTTGGGGGGGGGGGGGATTAAATTAGCCGCGAAGTGTCTCACGTATGTTCTGGAGACTCTTTGAGGTCAGAGATTTTGACAGAAGTGTCTGCTCATTTTGCCTCCCACCTCTATGGGAGATTTCTACCGTAATTGCCACGGTGATGTGCGCAGCGCGACCTCCGTGTGCCAACTCGCCGGCACTTGAATTTCCCCCTGTGAGTAGAATCTATATTGTAAAGGGTAAAGCTGGTGGTGTCATCATTGTTACGCAAAGCCCAGGATGTGATTTGTAGATTAGCTCATTCATAAAGACCACCCAATCCTTCATCATGAGTGCTATAAATACTATAACACAGGCTAAATACAAGGGACACATGGAAGCTCTATAGAGAAATCACAATTATATGTATCCGGTTTATGATAGAATTGTTCACCCATGACAAATAGTTATGTAGGGCAGACTGGGAACGATGTGTACTGTACAAGCAACACACACTTCTGATTCAGAAAGACTGTGCTTCCAACAGTGACGTTACCTAATTCATTTCCAATGGTCGACTGCTAGGTCATTTTTTTAAAAAAAAGAAAAAAAATCTTGAAATGATATCACTTTACTGCATTCTCTTCCAAGGATTTTATAGGGACAATTTGGCAAGTGCTTCTCTTGATTGTTCTTTCTGCCCTTCAATGATTCAAACACTTACATCATTTTCAGCAGGGATTGTAGAGTGGATATTTGATGTTATACCCAGAACTTCAGACTTTATTTTTAAATGCTCCCTTTCTATTTGCATGTGACACTTCTTACGTACAGCGGACATGTAATATCCAGCAAGGGCAGCCTCTAAGGAATACTTACTTATTATATAATACACAAGTGATGTTAATATATTTAAACTCCTGCAAATAATGTCTGTATATATATAATGCGCTCTTACGTAGTCATTAGGATAATCTGTATATTATAAGGAATATATTTCTGGATATTAGAAGTCACATCTGATTTCGGTGACGTGTTTATAGTAACAGAACTCCGTAGGTATTTCTACTATCCATATAACTTACGGTAGGGGTGCGTTATGACATATATAATTAAGGGTCAATTATGAAGCCGCAAAAGGGTCTTTTCTCTGTGTCTGCATCATACCTCCCAACCAGAATGACCGAAAATAGATAAATATAAACAACCAAAGATAGTGTAGTATCCCCAACAAACTAGGCTCTCACACGAGTGCACCACTCCCCACCTCAAGTGTATGCTCGTACCAAAGTGGAAATAATATATTTGGCTTATCTGTATGCACTTCAAGAATCTTCCAGTCATTTATTGTTGTCAATGTGGATGATACAAGACACAGACCATGGCAGAGAACTGATGCTGAAAGAATTCAGGAATAGTGGTAACCAGTAGAGCAGGGATTCACAAGAACTAATACAGGGCGCAAGCAGTCCAAGACAAGAACTATTAATGACCAGTCGAAGTGGAATTATAGTAGGTTAATTGGCTGCAATCAAAATTGAGTCTCTCTAGTCCCTAGTCTCTCTCTCTCTGTGTCTGTCTGTGTGTGTATATTAGGGAATTTAGACTGTAAGCTCCGATGGGGCAGAGACTGGTGTGAGCAGGCCCGGCGCTCCCATTAGGCAAGGTTAGGCACTTGCCTAGGGCGCCGGGCTCTGGAGGGCGCCTGGAGGGCGCCACAGAATACTAAAAGACTTTAAAACTGTGCGGCGACCGCTGACCATACCTGTCACGGCCGCCGCACAGCATCAGATGCACTGGGAGGGGGAAAGAGGCTATTTTGTCACCACCGCCGCCTCTCTGCTCCGTCTCCTCCCCTCCACTTACTAGTGTCAGTGAGTGGAGGGGAGGAGACAGAGCAGAGAGGCGGCGGTGGTGAGACAAGGTAAGGAGAGGAGGGAGGAGGGCTGCGATTTTTGCGGGGGGGGGGGGGGGGGCGCCGCTTTTTTAAAAATGCCTAGGGCGCTGGTGACCCTAGCACTGGCCCTGGGTGTGAGTGAGTTCTCTGTACAGCGCTTCCGAATCAGTGGCGCTATATAAATAAATGGTGATGGTGATGAATTATAGAAGTGGCGGAATGGTAAATGTAATGGGAATTGGGAATGAAAATGAATGGGATGTGATTATTTTTGCAATGAACACAATAGGAGACCACCGTAAACACCCCACTGAGACAACGACAACTGTGTGTATATATATAAATATATATATATATATATATATATATATAGACATCCAGTATATCAGCCTAATGAAGGACATTGCAGTCAGTTGCTCTCACCCTGAAGCTGTTGATAACAGGTAACAATACCTTACACTTCTGTATAGTAAATGTAAATACAATACAAAACCAGCAGACGTTGCATTGACTCACAAATTCATCCACGCTGTAAGTACAGTCATATTTTATACTTGTTTTATAGTATGTGTGCGAAAATGTTTTGTTTTTATTTAATGTACCTTAAATTCTCTGCCAAGCTTTGTATAAAACAAACCACTCTGCCTAATAAAGTGTCACCTATAAAACTTGTTTATTACATTTGGCATCGACAAGGGAAAAATAGTGTTGTGCATCCAGTTATTGTAACTTTTTTGCATTGTCTTATTTCTTTGTAATTTCCTTAGTGTATTAAATCCAGGTGGATACCCCTAGGGTCTAGGATATATGCACATTCTTATGTTGTTGCAGGCTAGCTGCTAGCCTCTATGTTTCCACAGCTTTCTCATCCAGTAATCACATGACTGGGAACTTGATTTTGATTGGTGGCTATATTTTGTGCTTTTGCAATTCCCTTTTTGCAGGACCATCTTAATAGCATTATAGGCCCCTCGGGATAGCAGTGCACTGGGGCCCAACGTACACAACCACCCACAGGAACAAAAATGTAAATTATCAATAAAATGTATCTTATATTTATTGGGACCTCCAACAAAATCAGTGTTTAAATATTAAAAAACATCCTGCACAGTAGAGATTAATCCACACAAACATTTGGACAATATAACATGAGCCTTGAAGCTGAAAATCAAGAAATTCAACATAAAAATAATACTCAGTTGGA
This sequence comes from Mixophyes fleayi, assembly GCF_038048845.1. Lineage (NCBI taxonomy): Eukaryota > Metazoa > Chordata > Amphibia > Anura > Limnodynastidae > Mixophyes > Mixophyes fleayi. The sequence continues at coordinate 321,060,990 of NC_134404.1, forward strand.
AAATCATACAGACATCTATGGCACAGTACGAAATTACTATGAATTATTTATTATTAATCAAGTGTTCAACACAAATATTTGCAAAATTTCTTTGCAGAGAATTGCTTTAAAATTGGCTTGAAGTCAATGGTCTTCAAAATGCAATTTTCCAACCATGTTGCATTGTAGGGGGCTAGAAAGTTAAAATGTGATGGCAGATTTATGATTGGGTTAGGGCATGTCCTAGATAAACTTTAAATTTCAGTGTAAAAATGGTATTTGTGTGCTACACAAAAAAACAGTCAGTATTTAACTTATGTGAAAAACACTAAAATAATTTGCACCCCTTGCATTGTAACATGGTTTGCCCAGGAGAAAATATACTCCTTTTTTTGACTTTCTTTCCTCAACGAATCAGGCCCTCTGAGTGCAATTTCCGGAATAATATACTGGAAAGTTGGCAAGCCTATGGGGCCCTTATGTTCATGGGGCCCCAGGGCAACTGCCCTGCGTGCCCATGCTTTAAGATAGCCCTGCCTTTTTGCATCTATTATTTGAAATGCTTTAGAAAATATTTTTCCAGTTGCACCTGGCACTGCCCTTAACTCTATATATTTAAACAGTGCTCCTCAAAGTTATTGTAGGAGAAAATACTTAGTGATCATGTCTGTGTATGCCATTGTAGCCAATCTGCAGCAATTATTTTTTAGTTTCTGGATTTAGAACCTTCTGTATAATGGATTCACAAATAGGGGATCCCATATTCCATATATGTCAGGGCTGGACAAATACTGGTCTCCAGGGAGATTAAAATAAATTGCTTCTCTTCTGTGCAAATCAACTTCTGATCCTTCCCCCCCCCCCCCCCCCCTAAATCCCCAGTACTTGCCATGATACAGCTCCATCACCAGGGGGCGTACCAGTACATTGTAGGGATCCACAGCAAAATTAAATCTAATCTCTTAAAAAAAGTCCCTGGAGTACATGGCTATCATTATGTGCCCAATGCACTTATCTATAACCTAACTACCAAGTCAATTTTATTTTTATCATTTCTTAAAATGTAATTTGTTTTGCCCTTTAGTATAGAGAAGAATGGGAATTTAATGCAATATTTTATGTTATAATTATACTGCATTGTGACTGCATCAACTGGGTTTCTTAAATACCTCCTAGTGTCTTGACAAATCAATAGCTTAAATCCTAGGTTGTTTCAAGAAATAAAAATGTCAAAGGTCAAGTTATTGTGACATAATTTACTTCATTTACTTGTCAAAAAAGATTTTCTAAGTGCGTACACAACCATTCTTTAAACCAGTTGATCATTAGCACTAATCTGATTTAGAAAATAACATTAATAACTGCTTTACAGGAAAGTATTGCACATTCTTTAGGATTTAGCTATAGACAAGGGCTGTACTTAATTGGGTATAAAATTAATTTTTGAATGCCATTTACTTAGCAGTCCTACAATTCCTTTAGAACTTGAAGGTTTATTTTTTTATTTGCAATTTTCTATATTTTTGTATCTTAGAATATTTTGGGGGATCGTTTAGCGAAATCAGTTTGTATAAATATGACTGTACTGCTGCTAAGAACTCTTAATAAGCTAGTACTACATTGTCTTATATGGTTTTTTTTGCCAAGACCGGGCACTATAACACAAAGAATGCCAGGGATACCATGGAGATAGGTGAGATAATAAAGAGTGAAGTGTAGGGAACGTTTATTTCACATAAATGTTTTTTTTTTTCGGTAGGTCTAAAACGGATCAGTGTGGAAAGCGGTCATGGGTACACATACCTTCACATCATAATAGGGGGATTTGTCCGGTTAGCTTAACTGCCCAATTGAGATTGATAAGACCTTAGGCCTCGCAATTTCTTATTCACCATGACAGTATGCCATTGACTAAGTACCAGTTTGAGGCTATATTAAAACAGGCTCTATACTTCCTTGATCTTGACAGTTCACATTCTTACAGGATCGGGGTGGCTACATCCGCAGCCATGGCCGGTGCGTCCACGGACTCCATTAAGTCACTGGGCCGCTGGAAGTCCTCCGCAATGTTAGGCCTAGTGGTGCTTCATGATTATTGTTGTTGTTGATTAATGTTTGTGTTTTTCATGCAGATGTTTTTTCTCCTCACTTGAATTTCTAGTCTGCTCCTTACATGAAAAAACAGTCAGTATTTAACTTATGTACAAAACAGAATACTAATTTGCACCCCTTGCATTGTAACATGGTTTTGTCCAGGATACTGAAATAAGAAGTTTAGTTAAGATCCTTAATAAATCAGGCCCCATAATAGTAAAGTGGCAGGGGGTGGGGCTTAGGAAGCGAATAGCGTGTCATCATGGCCTCACCTTCCACTGTGATTGGCCGAAAACAGTGATTGCTGGTTTGGGGGCAGGGCCAAATGACGTGACCCGTCGGGCCCTGCCCCCAAAACGGCCACCTCCCTCTGATCTCCTGTAGGAGTCCTTGCCAATGTAGGCAAGTATGAAATATATTATAAAGTTATCCACAAATTTGACCACATTACATAGCTAAAATGCAGAGAAAGTAGATAATCATTTACCTTGTGGGCGCCGTTATGCAGCATCGCTCCTCACAGCTCAGATCAGGGAGTGAATACTTCCTGTCTGAGCGTGTGGTGTTCTGGGACTCCATTCAGCAACAGACAGCCAATCGCGTGGCAGTCTATTGCTTCCACTGACCACCAATTACTTTCATGGCGATGCCCCCGCCCCTGCCTTGCGGAAAAATAATAGTAATAATTTTTTTTACATTTTTGCTAAAGTGACGCAACTTGGCGGTATGGCGGCAGCAGGCCCCATTTTCTCCATGGGCCCCGGTGCCGTGCACCGGCTGCACTGCCGGTAGTTCCGTCTCTGCAATGCAGGATATGTACAATACTTATGTGCAATATAAAGTCCCAGCAGAACGCACAGTAACAAAAAAAATATATCAAATATTGTCACCTGTTAATAATATACAGTAGTCATTAATGAAATATCATTAAAAAACATTTTTCATTTTTCCCCCCTTTAAATACATTTATAAGGATGTTATTAATGTCTACTGCACATAAAAAGCATTTTTACTGTTGCTCTTCATTGCAAAGACATGATCTAGAATACATACTCTGCTGTCGTCACTATCACACGGCCCTGTAGCTGGTGCAAGTGATCGGCTGAAGACAGTACCTCAGAGATGCCCAAAGCTTGAATCAGATGATGCTGTGTGCGCTCAAGCTTGTTGCGCCCTTACTGTATATTGACTATGAAATCATAGGCATTCGGAAGTGTCTTTACGTGCGCCCATGAATTGCGTTCTCTGACGTATGTTTTGATTTTAGGCATGTGCAGTGTGAAAAAAATTCAAAATACACAATGTAAATTGGCTTAAGGTCCTTAATAATTTAGGCCAATAGGGGATTATTTACTAACAAATGTACAGTTAGGTACAGTAGCCAATCAGCAATTTGCTTTGATTGATGTACTGTAAGTTCTATTGTGGAGGGACAGAAGATGCCGGAGCCGGTGCCCGTGAAGAGGGCGAAGATGTCCGGCAGCGCTGTGCCCCTGGAGGGGCTGAAGAGGTCCCCGATGGTGCCCAGCAGGAAGAAAGAAGAGAAGAAGAACTTACCCGTCCATCGATCCAGCGGCGGTGAGTATAACTTCTTTCTTGCAGGTCCTGTGCGCGGGGGAAGGATGAGCCAATCAGGGCTCATCTTTCCCCGCTGGCCAATCAGCGGCCGGATGCGCGAGCCAATCGCGGCTCGCGCCCGGCCATTCAAAAGATTGGCGCCGACGCGAGCCAATGAGCGCTCGCGCCGGCTGATGACGTCACGCCGGCGACTATATATATGAAGAGGAGAAGAGGCGCCGCCGGCTGGAGGGTCTGGAAGACCCGGAGGAAGAAACAGAAGACGGCGTGGCAAGTTGAGTATCCTGCGCAGAGCAGGTAAGTATACTCAACGTTAAATTCGGGTACTAGGCCCGGGGCCACAGCCGGGCACAAGGCCCGTGGGCACACTAAAGTAGGGGCACAAGGCCCAGGGACCTGGGCACTAGGCCCCAACGAGTTAGTGGGCCAGTAGGCCATATATATATGATAAAGGGGACAAGCCCCTGTTAGTTAGTGAGGGGGACTCTGAGCCCCAGGTATACAAGGGCACAAGGCCCTTAGGTAGTTAGTGGCCTAGAGGCCATAGGAAGGCCAGAGGGCCTGGTTAGGGGCTAGTAGCCTGTAGGCTATTAAGGGCACAAGGCCCTCAGTTAGTTAGGGAGGCCACAGGCCTCAGGCAGGGGCTAGGACCCCTAGGTAGTAGGGCACAAGGCCCTAGTTAGTGGGCTCAGAGCCCTGAGGTAGAGAGGGGGCTGAGGCCCAGGAAACAGAGCAGAAGGCTCTGTGTGTAGCTGGGCAGAGACCCATGGGGTGTAGGGCATAAGGCCCTGGTGGTGTGTGGTAGAGGCGTGAGAGCCTTGTGAGTGTAGGCGCGGTCCTGTGTGAGGTGAGCACACGTGGTTAGGAGGTACAGTAGAGCGGAGGCTCCTGTGGTGCTGTAGCAACCTGCTGGTTGGCTAGCAGCGGTGTGTTCGGGTAAGTAGCGTGCAAAGTACTGTAGACTGTATTTATTCTGTCTGTGTGGCGAGTGTAGTTTACATTACAGTATTTTGGTGTACTATATAACTGTGTCCAGGGGCAAGACGTCAGGCCCCCATTAAAGGTAGGCTCTTGTTCCTGTGGTTTTCCTGTGCTAACCCGTGCTGTGGGGACAAGTGTAAGTACCAGCATACACATAGTCAGGGGAGAACACACGTAGTTTTCCTGTCCCTTAGGTCCCCGGGGTCACACTGGTACCCAGAGGGGGGTGGCTGAGTGAGTTGGTGGCAGTGCAGCACACCTTGAGGCAGTTCCAGGGGCGGCCGTGGTTCTGATCAAGGGTCCTCAAGGCCGGTTCCGTGCAGGTGAACCTGTGGTTCCGGACGTAGGGACACGTGTGAGATACCCGAGTACAGGCAGTCGGGCGGTTCAGTTCGATCGGCTGTTCCGTGCGGCAGTCGGCCCGCGGGTTAGTGTGCTGTTCTACTGAGCCTCAGCCGGGCTTAAAGAACCCGTACTTAGGGTCCGTGGGTGACCCCATAGCAAGAAGGCAGCTTCTTGGTACGACCTGGGTGAGGGGGTTAGGAACCGCCCTCCGGTTTAGGCTGTGAACACCGGCTGGTGTTCCCCGTAGCGTGTAAGTGAGTAGTTCCGTTAGTGCACCACACCTAGTTAGTCATAGTGTTTGACTTAGTTGCGTTGCCGACCATTAGAACGTTGTTAGGGTCGGGTCGCTGTTGTAGTCAGTCCAGTTTTGTGGGTGCCATCTTAGTCTCACGGAGAGCGTAGAGGGAGGCTGTGTGTTCTTGTCATCCGCAGGAGTCGGGAAGGTGCAGGAGAACCGGATCGGAAGTGGGAGTGTCCCGGTGAGTATCACGCTCGATTCCCCCTTTCGGTTAGGCCCTCACCGGCAGGTGTGTGAGGTACTTGAGGCGGGATTAGTCCTCGGATTAGTCTTGGCCTTCAGTGCCTGTAGTCCCCCGCGTCTTGGCAAGAACAAAGTGAGGAGGCGGCAAAGAGCTTGGACTGACTGTGCCCTTGTTCTTTGCCGTAGTCTCGGACAGCCCTTACCTGGTAGGCACGGCCGTAATCCCTGTCTCTATCTCAGAGGGACGTGATTGGAGGTGACTGCGGCTGCGGATCTGCTGGGATTGGATCGCAGCTGGGATATCGGAAGCGGACTGGAGGTGACCATCGTTTACAAGGTAAGTTCTTTTGTGTTGCGTCTGTCCCTGTCTTTCCCCTCAGGGGGCGTTACACTATAGTAAAGGCTTGTCTGATTGGTTAACCACCAGAACCTGTTAAAGCAACACACACACATGGACAATAAGCATAAAACAGGTTTACAATACGTGTGGCCCATTAATGAAATAAATAAATGGTTAATAATACTCAATTTTCTCTAAATATGATGCAAATACTTTGAGGATATTAAGGTATGTTCCCCTTTTTGGGCTAACGTACCTATGCAAACATCTTGAATTATATAACTTATCTTTGTAATATTATTTTCCTCTTACGTAGTGTTTTTTTCATTGTTTAACAGCTGTATGTTATTCATATTAACAGGCAAAAAAAAGGAGTTTAAAAAAAAGACAGTTAGTTTGCCCAAGGGCCAATATTTCCTTTTGACAATGGCCTTTCACCAAAACCCTTGAGGTACTGATAGATTTAAGAAGTGTCCTGGAGCTGCCTGAAACCCAATCCTTCCTCTTTGACAGGATTAGAGGCATATTGTCAGTATCACGTCACTGTGAAATGGAAACAGCACTGTTTACAAAATTAACAAATGGAATTCAAGTTAACCACTGAGCAATTTGTGAGGCTGAGGGTTTTTGTTTTTTAAGAAATGACCTGACTCGAGGGACAAGCTGTATGTTGTGATCCTGCTGTTTGACTAATACAGTGAATGTACATATAATTGCAATTTTCTACCTCTATTCCCTGCATTCTCTATGGTAATGGAGCCAAGAAAAGCCAGGTGTATTCTGTGCTGGTGGCCTCTTAACTTTTCTTTTCACGATGATGAGGCAAATGTGAAGCTTTAAATGGGCTGATAGGCTGAACTGCACTTTCATCATTTAACAAATATTACATTTCCATAATTTTGTAGACAAGATAAGTAAAGACTTATGAAATTGAAAAGCTCAGAAACACTAATATGTTTTCATGTAGTTGAGGGGTTTAAGGGAAGGAGCACTGTACATAAAATATACCTAATTCTAGTGAACGGGGACCTTATTGATGGGTGGTATAAGGGAGGGAGCACTGTACATACTAGAGAAGAAGAGAATATACCTAATTCTAGTGAAGGGGGACCTTATTGATGGGCGGTATAAGGGAGGGAGCACTGTACATACAAGAGAAGAAGAGAATATACCTAATTCTAGTGAAGGGGGACCTTATTGATTGGCGGTATAAGGGAGGGAGCACTGTACATACTAGAGAAGAAGAGAATATACCTAATTCTAGTGAAGGGGGACCTTATTGATGGGTGGTATAAGGGAGGGAGCACTGTACATACTAGAGAAGAAGAGAATATACCTAATTCTAGTGAAGGGGGACCTTATTGATGGGCGGTATAAGGGAGGGAGCACTATACATACAAGAGAAGAAGAGAATATACCTAATTCCAGTAAAGGGTGACCTTATAGATGGGCGGTATAAGAAAGGGAGCACTGTACATAGAAGGTAAGAAGAGAATATACCTAATTCTAGTGAAGGGTGACCTTAGAGATGGGCGGTATAAGGAAGGGAGAACTGTACATACAAGGAAAGAAGAGAATACACCTAATTCTAGTGAAGGGTGTCCTTATAGATGGGTGGTATAAGGGAGGGAGCACTGTACATAGAAGGTAAGAAGAGAATATACCTAATTCTAGTAAAGGGTGACCTTATAGATGGGTGGTATAAGGGAGGGAGCACTATACATACAAGAGAAGAAGAGAATATATCTAATTCTAGTGAAGGGTGTCCTTATAGATGGGTGGTATAAGGGAGGGAGTACTATACATACAAGAGAAGAAGAGAATATACCTAATTCTAGTGAAGGGTGACCTTAGAGATGGGCGGTATAAGGAAGGGAGAACTGTACATACAAGGAAAGAAGAGAATACACCTAATTCTAGTGAAGGGTGACCTTATAGATGGGTGGTATAAGGAAGGGAGTACTATACATACTGTGAAAGAAGAAAATATACCTAATTCTAGTGAAGGGTGGCCTTATAGATGGGTGGTATAAGGAAGGGAGTACTGTACATACTGGGAAAGAAGAGAATATACCTGGTGTTAGGCAAGGATAGTGTTATGGATGGTTGTTATAAGGCAGGGAGCACTATATTATCAGGCCTAGAGAGTGTGATGCTTTAATTGAGTTCATAAGGCAATACAATAGCCAGAAATATATTTTGTTCTTTGTTTTAACCTATGCAACATTTTGAGGCGGGGACTCACAATGTTTTCTCTGGTACAGCATTAATTAATTTTAAATAGGCCTTCTTTAGTTTTTATACTTGTGCTTTAAGGTCAGTCTGTCTGTTTTACAATCATTTTACTCAAGTTTCATCAATATTCATGTTGGAGCCTGACTTTTTAAGAAGGTAACCTAATTCAGTGTTTCTGTTCTACATCATTTCTATGTTTGCTGCTTGAAAGGGGAACCACAGCCAGAGAGCCTAGATCTGAAGGTTATGACATCGATCCATAGTGGGATACATGTCCTGGTGCTTGGGGTTCCAGCTAAGATATCCGCCCTATCACTACAGTCTGTCAACATCTATACAGTGGGACCTCTATCTACAAGAGGTCCAGAGAGAGAGAGACAGTTTGTAAGGAAATACTATGATAATTGCAACTCCAACCACTAGAGGTCTCTGTATTTGTAATCTTGCCCTTAAATTTGGCCTTTTCCAAGATGGCCAGTATGGCATCAAAGCGAAACCATCTAGGATCCTGTTTCCTGTTTTGGCCTATAATAGGCACTTCCTGGATCAGATATAAGCTTGAGTATTCTGCCTGCTCAGCTCCTGCTACTTGCTACTCTTCCTTGCATCCATGACTAACCACATGTGTACCGACCTGGCTAATGTCTAACTACCCGCTTGTGTACTGACCCGGCTAATGTCTACTACCCGCTTGTGTACTGACTCGGCTAATGTCTACTACCCGCTTGTGTACTGACCCGGCTAATGTCTACTACCCACTTGTGTACTGACCCGGCATACTTCTGACTATTCGCTCTATATCTGTTTGGCCATTGGACTTCAGCTAAAACCACCAGTATCGTTACACAGCTAGAGCCAAACTTGGCCCTGGGAGGAGGTATCTCCACACTCAGACCCTTATTAGTCTGAATTCCACCCAGATTCCTCTTCAAGTCTGGATCTGAGAAAATATGATTGGTGAAAAGATAGTGATGAAGGTGATGAAGATGCACAACAATTATTACACCGTATTACTGGGACGTCTTGTCCAGTAACTCCCACCATGAAGAAGTCTATGACTCTATTGCCTTTTCCAGGCATACCAAATATTACCATAGAAAATTATTATAGAAAATAATATAGCCTTTTTTAAGGAATATATGGGTATGTAAAGCCACTTTGTATTTCAGTCCCTTTATAGTCCCTTTTGATTTAAATTATAATCACAATTGGCACCATGGGGTATGTTAGTTTGTATATAAATCAAAATTCTAATGACTTTACCTGTCTTTGCATGATTAACATGATAATATAACATGAGATTGTCCTATACCAATGTACTGTCTGCACTGTCTAACACCCTTGGCAAGCTGGAAAAAAACAACTTTGACTGACATGAACAAACATTCAGCATAGCTTTATACATCCTGTCCATATATTTTAGTATTATAATATCCATCATCTTACTATATAATCTCAAGCAAGCAGAAGTATATCCGTTTCTTTGCTTAACAGTATTTTCTACTGAATAAATTCGGATATAATGCCACCCTCCCCCCACCACACAATTCCAATACATACAAATTTGAAATTTTATACAATCCCAATGCCGATCTACACGACTCCGCGCGTTCTCCTTCTTTGAACGAAACTGCTTATTCTCTGCTGGACGCAGAGGCAACATATACATTAGTATCGCATGCTAACTGCTACATCCGACCAAACACTTCAACCTCACGAAGAAGCGTGGCAACACGACCTCAGGATCTCCCTGGACAGCGAGGGGTGGTCCATTATCCCAGCATGTACTGCTAAGGTCTCCATTAATGCAAGTGTACAGGAAAATTGTTATAAAATATATACACATTGGTACTTGGTTCCGGATAAACTTCATTGTATATACCCATCAGTATCTGACCATTGTTGGCGCCTTTGTGGAGCTTAGGGCACTTTCTTGCACATTTGGTGGGAATGTCCTATTATACAGACCTTTTGGAATCTTATACTAACTTTAGTTCGTCAAGTGACCAGTATTAGAGTTCCCAAGATACCTGTACAGATACTACTTAACCAACTCATCCCTGGGATCGACAAGGCCACCAACAGGTTAATAACACATATATGTCAAGCATCCAAAATGCTCATTTCACGCGCATGGAAGCAACCAACTCCACCCTCAAATACAGAAATTCTTAATCAGATTTGCTTTGTTTCCTTCATGGAATATATCACTGCCCTTCTGAATGATTCTGTGCCTAAATTCCGTGAGGTATGGACCTCGTTGTTTCAAACACATCATGCTCCAATACCTGAGCTTACCTGAGTGAAACACCCATTTCCCTCCCCCTCCCACTTTACCCAGTGTATACTCTTCCTACTCTCCTACCCTCTCCACTGCCTCCTCTCCCTAAAACATATAACCACCGCTCCATCCTAATGGCTGCATTTATGCTCTGTACATAAGCCCATTCTCCTCTTACCTTCACTATTTCCCCTTGTTCACCACTTAGCTATAGTAAGATATGGTCATTTTAGTTATCTGTCTGAACTTTTGTACCAAGTACAACAGACTGTTGACTGGAATTTATGTTTGTTTACTCATGTATGCTGTCATTGCGGTTTCAAAATTAATATTTTTTTAAAAAAAAGTATTTTCTACATTTGTTGTCCACTTTTAGATAACACTCTATTGTCTTTAAACTCCTCTCTCACTCTCTTCCTCCAAGAACCTCCACTGGTATCTGAAATTATAGAATGCCTCACCGAGATATGGGAAGTGAGAGGAGCTGTCAGGATGATGAAGAACACTAGGTGGGAAATTCATGCTGCCCAAGTGGGACTTGTGTAGTGAATAAGGAACCCAATTGAACTGGGGTTCTATCTCTTCCAATAAGATACCACATGCACGGTCATCTCATATCCAAGTAGAGTAAATAGTGAGAACCTTTCAGACCCCAAATGCTGGTAACTCTTTCAACAGCATGCTCACAGACATGGTACTCTAGGGGCTTTTTACAGGTGTAAAGGGTGACAGACAGGTGCTACATGGGTGAATATATAGTAATTTAAACTGAAGGCTCCAATGGGACTGATTAAATATAACCTGTACAGCACTGCATACTATGGTGGTGTTCTATAAACAATAATTATAATTATATTAGTATAATAATATTAATAATAATAATAATAATAATAATAGTAATAATAATATTAGTAAGGAAGTGGGTGTCCTCAAACCAGAGATCACCTTTATTTCTAGATATCAAAGTATAACACTCTCAACTATACCTGTGACCTATCTAGTGTTACCTTCATTATTGCAGTCAGAAGGTTTCAAAGTGAGTTTTCACACTTCAAAGTACAATTCCTTATTGTCCGAATAATATTATTGAGTAAAAGAAGTGATTTTAAATGTAAATAATACTTGATGAGTCTATGTAGAGTCATCACGTTTGCTAAAAATGCTTATATTTCATTATATTGACTAAGGGCTAGATTTACTAAGCTGCGGGTTTGAAAAAGTGGGGATGTTGCCTATAGCAACCAATCAGATTCTAGCTTTCATTTTGTAGAAGGTACTAAATAAATGAAAGCTAGAATCTGATTGGTTGCTATAGGCAACATCCCCACTTTTTCAAACCCGCAGCTTAGTAAATCTAGCCCCAAGCCTTTAAACAAAGTTATTTTTTTGCCCAAAACATTACCTGAGGTCTGCAGCGCACATGGTGTTTCTAAGTCAGGGCACGCATTCTGGCAGAGTTTTGTTAATAGATTTGATGAACTTTTTTTGACACCCTGGTTGGCACGTAAACTTGGTGATTTGCTCTATCCTCATTCGTTCTAGGTGTGGAATATACTTTTCATCGAATGTCCAAGGAAGCACTTAGGTAAATACGTGTCAAAACAAGTGAGTCAAATGATTAGTTCAGTGGCTTATAGTGCATTCTTTCCCTAGGAAGAGACAAGCTGTGTTTGCATTACATCATAATCCTCAGCAGTAGGGTTAGTTAGGGGCCGCACAATGGACTCAAAGATTCATGTGCTCTCTATGTTAATGATAATGCAGTAATTAAATGTCAGTGAAGAAGACGACAGACTGAACAAGCTGGCGTGGAAGTGTGGGACAAATCAACCATATCCTGTAATTGACTGATCAAACATTCGATTTGTTTTTTTGTTTTTGTTTTGCAGGGCAAATACAAGGAAGTAAGGTGACCTCATTGGTGATGTCACTTCCTGTGGTAATTCATGATTCATTGAATTGATGTCATAGTTTCAAACATTTAACTAGGATGCAGCAGATTACAGTGTACCTGTTTTGGATGGTCTGCCCAGTCACAATATATTCTGCTGGCACTCCTAAAGTCTATGCAAAATCTATTAGATGGGTCTTATTCTAATAGCAACTGGGTTTTTGCATTGGATCTAGTAATTATAAAAATGGTGCAAAACTGTGAAAAATAAAAGCTAAAACGCTTAACCCTGTTTCTGTTGCTACACATCCCTTAGACCACTGATAGGCAATGTGATATGATTTAGGGGCTGTATGGGTGGCCCTCCAGCCTTCACTAGGGACGCACATTATCCTTATTCTCAACAATATGATAAAACAACACACTCGATCAAACTAGTGCATAGTCAACAAGTGCCTGTTCTCAGGTGACGTCAGTACGAGTGGTCAGTGACAGCAGGTTACTGACGGAAGGAAACACAGATATATGTTAACAAGACCAAAAAGTGCCATTCTTGCACAGTTACCTACCTGGGGTCCGGCATTCCACCTATTATTTTGGTTGGTCCCCCAATCCCTGTGTCGGTCTGGTGATGCTTTCCTAGATTTTGTTGAGGCTGGATTTTATCATAAGGCAGTTTGTTCTTGATTATCAATACCCTTTAGGCAGAAATGTGGGCAGAAAGACATTGGGGGACCAACAGGAACATCAGACCCTAGGTAAGTAACAGTCTGTGATAATGTATAATTAATGGAATCTATGAATGTTTAGCTTTGAGTAGAGTGAGGTCGGACTCCATCATTCGGCCAACCTAGACAGTTGCCTAGAGCACCAACGGTTAGGGGGTGCTCAAACACTGAATGAGCAACATAATGATGTGCCCCCTACCCCATCTGATAAAGAAAGTTGGGTTGGGTTGCCAAAGGGGAGAGGGGCACAACTTCTGAGGGGGGAACATGGCTTTGAAGGGGGTAAGGTGCCATCTTGGGGGCCTATAGAGTTTCCACCAGCTTTAGGTGGAGTTATGCTTTAACCTGTTGGGAGCATGTGAGTACCATATTTATTTTAAAGACTTAGGCCATTAAGTAAATATCTCTAACGTGTCTTTACCTTCCTTGCATGTAAGTTAGAAAAAAAGCACATTTTTGTTCTTGGCAATAACTCATACGAAAAGAAAATTGATAATTTGTAACAAGTTGTCTTGAACTTCTAAAAACAAACTAATCAGAGGATAATGAGAGGGGTTTTAGAAAAAAACAGCAGTGAAGTTAAGCTCTGCATAGTCTGTAAAAAATAATGACATTGATATAGTAAATATAAACTTTATTACTGGAAGGACTGAAACAAATCTTATTATTATTCTAGTAATAGCATATGTCTTCAAGCCTCATGCCGTTTCGCCGAAGGTGGTGAAAGTTATTTGTAGTAGAAATAGGTTGATTAATTTGTTTAACCCAAGAATTGAAATCTATTGTAAAAACAATTATTAGTATAATTTATAAAATGAGAAAATCGTAAAATATTTGTGAATCTGCCAAAATAAACATAATTCAGTAAAGACTTGTAATGCTTCTTATTATATCATCAAGTGCATGCCTTTTTATGTTAAAGTGGATATTTATTGTAGATATAAATTGTTCACATATTATTGTACAATTCGCAACAATTAAGAGCAGATTCCACCACGAAATCATAAATAGAAAATAAATCTAGTGCTTTATTTAAAGGTACAAAGAAAACTCAGCACATATTCATACATTCCATGTCGAGTAGACACTAACACACATTCAAAATTTGGTTGATCTAATGATCAAAAGAGTCTTGGTTGAATTTACATACATTGGTTGTCATTGGTGCTCAGTTACCAAAGGAAGTCAACAGATGGAAGACATATGTGCAGTGCTTTCCAGTCTAATTCTTACACTGTCAGACAGAAGGATATCCTGAATCGAACTGGAAAGTGCAATGTTACCATTAGGGATTAAGATTTCTGGGGGTTTTGGTGCAATAAAATATATGGTTCGTCGATAAGTATCTCCTTACGATTTCTTCGTAGTTTCAATTTTAAGTGTAATACTTAGTTTGAATGATAACACAGGTCTGTGAAATTTAAGGTATTGAAAGCTTTTCTAATAATACTTTTATATTATTAATTATACTCCTGTGTACATCAAGAAATAGTATATAAAAAGATTACCACATCACATTTACCTGTAAGGGGGTTACATACATTTTTAAGATAAAACAAGAAGTTTAAATGTTCTTGACATCTTTATTGTGAAATATGAAGAAGTGTAGATGATATCACTGTGTTTTTGGCTTAATTATTATTATTATTATTATTTATTTATAAGGCGCCACAAGGTTTCCGCATTATATTATATATTACATAATAAAATAACAATAAAATCAAACAAAAATAGATACAAACCATAATTATTGAAAAAATCGTCTTGTTTATTTGTCTTCAAACTTCGTTTTGTTGCTTTTCGCTTATAAGTTTTTTCTGTGTCGTCTCTGTGTATCATCCAGCAGTAGTCAGCCATCATGCTGACGTTCCAATGAACCTGGTATCTTCTTTCTACATCTTTAACGTCTTGGTCTAACCGTTCACCCTGTTCTTCACTGTAGTCTCCGAGATTATTCAGGAAATATGGGACTTCAATAAATGTATGGGACTACATATGTGACTTCAAAAAATGCACCTTTAAACTCATATTGCAGCCAAGGTCTCTGTAACTATTAAGCATTTCCCTGACAATTTATTTGTAGTTTGGATCCTTGACATTGCCTAAAAAAAATTGAAATCACTTGTTTGAATGAAGTCCAAGCTGAAAGATCCACGATATTCATTACACGCCCGAAATGTTCATCTTTTATCAACTTTCTAATGTCAGGCCCTGTAAAAATGCCTTTCTTCAGTTTAGCATCGGATATGTTAGGAAATGTGGTGCAAAGATATTTGAAAGTTTCTCCATCTTTAGGCAGTGCTTTTACAAATTGTTTCATCAGTCCTAATTTTATATGTAGAGGTCGAAGTAAAACATTATTTAGATCTACTAAACTGGTTTGATGACATTATTTTTTCCAATGTCGAAACTTTTTTGAGCTGGCCAATTGTTTTTTTTGCCAATGTAAATTTTTAGCTCTGCTATCCCATTTACAGAGAAAACATGGGAATTTGGTGTAACCGCATTGCTGGCCAAGTAACATGCATAAAATTTTAAGATCTCCACATATTAACCAGTTGTGTCTTGTATATCCAATCAGTTCCAAAACAGTTTTGAAATTGTCATATGTTTCTTTAAGATAGACTGAATGTGCTAATGGATTGACGTGTATGTGTTTCATTGTGCAATAAAACAGCTTTTAAACTTCTTTTTGAAGAACGTATATTAGGAATGTATATGTACTGTCTATGTGTAGTGTGTACTGTGTGTATATGGTGGTAGGCAGGGGTTAAAATGAGCCGGCACAGGGCAAAACTGTGTTGCATCTGTTGTATTTGGTTCCACCTTCACCTTGGAGTTGTAGTTGTTGTGTGTGTGCAATGTTCCTTTAGACAGTATGGGGTTTAGGCCCTTTGTAAATTTAAGCTCCAGACCCATGTGGACCTTAACCTGGCACTGAGTGGGGGGAAGATTTATGACAAGAACTGAATTGCAACATTCTATACTACCGACTGAATTCATTTAAGACAATGTTTTATAATAAATGTAGGCTGAAAACATTTATTATTTTAAAGAATATGAAAAAAATGACTTATTCACAAATACACGTTTTGCAGAAAAACGTGATGTGATATGCAAAATCGGGAGTCATTTTTGTGTTCAAAGCCAAAAATCTATAAGTATCATATAAATTTGTTTAAAAAAGCTTTCTCATCGCAGACCTGTGTAATACGATTGTTGTTAAGATTTTGCGGTGTTACACAGTGGATATAATAAGTTGATAGAGATTAATTCAACAAGACTCACTGTTATAATAAACACAAAAGCTGCTTCCACAAAGTATTAGTTTAGGGGTTTAGAATATTGTAGGTCATTATGTTCACTTCTTCATACTTTTTCCTAAAAATTTGTTTTTCACTTGATTTTTTTGGGTTGCTAGGTCAGATTATTAGTGGAAGAAGGTCCGACGTGATCTATCTTGGTTTCAGGATTTACATCTTCAATAAGGGTTTGTATACTTTGTCTACTGCAGTGGAAACTTAGAAGTGGTGGTATGGAAAATGTAATAGGAAGATAAGTAAATGAAATTTGATAGTTTTACAATGAATGCAGTAGGAGAAGTGACATTATGGTATACCACCCTATACCAGCCCACTTCGACCACTGATCCATTGCATGTAATGTTATTAACAATTAAACTAAATGTTGAGCATGATGATGATTATGGTAATAATAAAAACAACAACATCAATAATAACAAAACCACAATAATAAAGTAATAAGTAATACACCTAAGAAAAGTATTTGCACAGTTAGACAATACTACTACTGCTACTACTACTACTACTAATAATAATTATTATAATAATAATAATAATGATATGAAATATAATATACTAAGATAGTATAATAACATAAAGTGCAATATTTTTGACTAAAATTGACTTGTATAATAAGAATTACTTTTTTAAATTAAACAATTGATATTAAATAGCCTATTCAATTAGCCTTCTATCCGTAACAGTTGACTAATATAATTTTATTTTTAATAATATTTATTATTATTATTATTATTATGTTTATTTTTTATTTTTTTCAGCGGTGTATACCACAAGTTTGAGAGCCTGAAGAATTCTGCTATGACTGATATGAAAAAATGATCAGTCTTTCCGTTTGTATTGAAATAGCCTATAATAGGGGTGGGGGATATATGACACTATAGGTTTCAAAACTTATTTAGAACTCTTGCAGCTTCTTATCTCTTCAGCTGTAAGGCTGCACTACCAGGTTCTCTATAAACTGTACTAACCTTATGCTTCCTCTAGCTGGCGCTCCAGAGGACGGTTCCACACAGTCATTATTCCTGGGGCTTTTCCATTTTTCTCACAACCACACTCCAAAAAAAAATTAAGCTGTAGAAGGGGGGTGTGAGTAATTTTGTTTGCAGGGGCAAACGCAAGATTTTTAAGGGGGGGTTTTCTCCCCCCCAAAATAAAATAGAGAGAGAGAGAGCGAGCTGCCGCATGCGCAGCAGCTCCATTTTGGCGATGCTGCACTGTACAGCAGCCGCGGCGCTGTCAAAGAAGCGTCCAGCGGCAGTGCTGTATTGTAGTACACTGTAGTACATTGTAGTACACTGCTGCAGTGTTTAGTTCCCGTTTGTCTGCGGAGGGGAGGGGTTTCTGGAGAACCAGAAACCCCCCCCTGCGTACGCCCCTGGTTTGTACTATTTTGACCTACAGTTCGGCACTGTAACTACAGCCATTACCACTGAATGTTGCCCATCTGCACTAGTGTTAAAGCTCCACCAGATTTGGTAATCTATATTGTTTTATAAGTGTTTCAGGACCTTACCAATCAAACTGAAAACTTACGTTTAATTAACCTCTAAGACACTTAAAGGGTCAATCATAACATATACAGCTAAATGTCTTTTGTTTCCTTTTATTGTTTTAAGATGGATGACAGAGAATAATTTGAATGTCCTGTTATGTTGAAAGTTGGAGCGGGGAGAGCAGAGAGTGAAGAATTTGGTTTCGACATGAGTGCTGCTTAAAGGTCTGTCTTATTAAAACTAACATTTTAGTAGTAGGAATTACACTTACTGGGTACAAGCTTCTACAGTAGTGATTTTAAATATTCCAGATTCGCCATTAATACAGAACACTCACATTGTTTACATATGGATTTCAGATCCAAATTAATGAAGTGTTTATGTGACAGAAATGTAGGAGGGATTTCAAATATAATCATCATCAATCTGGGCTCAGCCAAAATAAATTTTGTGAAAAGAAAAACAAACTATGGTGCAGACAAAGTGGGCCTTGGGGGACTGTTGTAATAATCATTGTTATTCCTAGCTCTCTTTTCCTATAGAACTGTCTGTTCGTTCCTTCTACAAATAGAATAATGTTTATTTGCAGCTGCAGTTATATTGAGTCAGTAAATGATCTTTCTGGGTAAAGTGAGTAGTGACTGAGACATTTTCTTTTGTTTGGGAAATTCCTGGTTTAGAGGTGATTATGGCATACCACAAAAATGGGAACAGTTCATACTAAATATAAAAGAGTTTACGCTTCTGAAAACCCAAGATAAGGGTCAGTGTTCAATATTATATAACCATTTAAAGGCACACTTACCCCATTGTTAATGAATAATATATATATAGCCTTATCTGTGTGGAGTTTGTATGTTCTCCCCGTGTTTGCGTGGGTTTCCTCCGGGTGCTCCGGTTTCCTCCCACACTCCAAAAAAACCAAACTGGTAGGTTAATTGGCTGCTATCAAATTGCCCTTAGTCTCTCTCTGTCTGTGTGTGTATGTTAGGGGATTTAGATTGTAAACTCCAATGGGGCAGGGACTATATATATATATATATATATATATATATATTTACACACACTGTTTATATATACTTGTACTTGCTTTAAATTTTGTGCTTCCTGTACATTTTGCTGTACATCGTGGGCCTAAGTCATTAAGGAGCGCATATTGAGCACAACATACGTTTGTGTAGAACACCCGTAAGTCCGGTATCCATACACCCAAAGTCATCAAGGAGCGGGTGGGAAGATACGTGTGGTGGTGATGACTACAGGTGTGTGTTTACACTGCTTTATTAGACCAGACACTGTAGGATATGTGCAATACCTATGTAGAATACAAACTCAATAAAGAATGCACAGGAAAATCAAAAAGTGTTACCTGTTAATAATTCAGGCATTAATGAGAAAACATATAAATTGAAAGTTTATTTTTTATTTTTTGTATTTAATTTTTTTTTTCATGAAAAGCAATTATTAGAATGTTCTTTATGTGTACTGTACTTAACATACATTTTTACAGTTGCTGCTGATTGCAAACATATGTTTTACCATGCATACTCAGCCGTCATTCTAGTCCTGTAGCTGGAGCAAGAGATATGGCAGGAAACCAGCGTGCTTCTGCATGCGCCTGAACCTGACTTGGACGTTTCTACATGGAAACGCCCTTACTTTACATTGCCTACGTGCATCCACCCCTCACACACCCCGATCCCTCCCAGAAAACGTAGAGTGTAGTAGAGTGCAAGTGTCCCTTGCGCTCCAAAATGACTTGCGTTCCTTGGCTCATTGTCCGGTTCTGGGCATGCCCAGAATGAATGTGTGGAAATAAACTCCTTAATGACTCAGGACACTTGTGTTTACTATAGAAATAGCCCATTTGAAGTACCAAATTTCTTCTTGTCTTTTAGAATAGGACCCTCTCTTATATGTGTCAAATCATTTGTTTAGAGGGGAAGAGGCAAAACATCATTATTGCATTGTCGGATCTAGCAGGTTTTGGATTCCATAAGTACCTCCCTCCCCAGGAGATCCAGCACCATTGCTCAAACAGAAACAGGGGTAGCAGTGTTCTTGTCACTCTCCATTCTCCGGTGACATTGCTCAGTGCCATTGCTCACACAGAAACAGGAGGGGTATCAGTGTTCTTGTCACTCTCCATTCTCCAGTGACATTGCTCAGTGCCATTGCTCACACAGAAACAGGAGGGGTATCAGTGTTCTTGTCACTCTCCATTCTCCAGTGACATTGCTCAGTGCCATTGCTCACACAGAAACAGGGGTAGCAGTGCTCTTGTCACTTTCCATTCTCCAGTGACATTGCTCAGTGCCATTGCTCATACAGAAACAGGAGGGTTAGCAGTGTTCTTGTCACTTGACAAAAATTGACTGGAAATGACTGGAAATTAATGTTATTGAGGTTAATAATAATGTAGGAACAAAAAAAGAGCCAAATTATGTGATTTTAGAAAAAAAATAATAGGGATTTTAGGAAAAAATCGGGATCCAAAACCAAAACCAACACACGTGAGAGCGGTTTTGCCAAAACCAAAACCAAAATACAAAGTCAATCCAGATCCAAAACCAAAACACGGGGGTCAGTGAATCTCTAATTGAGTTTAGTTTCCCTTTAAATATGAAGTGTAAGTACAATAGAAAAAAATACTTATCTTTCAGTAGACATGTAGCGCAGCATTGTCGATAAAGGGAGCGTAGTTGTAGTACACGGATCCAGTAGAAAAGCACTTGGGGGAGTAGAAGGTAGCAATGTTAAATAGAAGAGATCAATGGTACAGGTTAAAAGTATCAGAAACTATATATGGTATTTATATAGTCATGCAATATATTGCATAGGTGAAAAATGTGTTTGGTATTGAGGCATTAGTGAGAGGTAGTGGATAGAAGATCTGTTTGGACATTGCATAGGATTGGAATATGATAGACTACCTGGGGTAGGATAGAGTTGTAGGAGGTATATTAGGGTGACATAAAAGTCATGAAAGATTTAATTGTGATAAAAGTAATTATAGAAATGAATGTAAACAATGTACATAGTAAGCAATATAATATCTAAAATTATACAGAGAATATTGATAAGATGAACATGAAAGATGTTACATGATGTTTAAATAGATCATTTAAAAAAACTATTACATTAAAAAATATATAGAAAGATATGAAAATAAAATGTTATTATAAAAAGTTAAATATACTTAAAAATATATAGTGAAATAAAATAAATGACAAAATAAAAATGATCTTAAATGTTACCTGAACTTGTAGAAACTATTAATACTAGATACAGTTTTAAGGTGAGTATGAATTATTCGAAAGTCACCAATGATGTTAATGTTACAGTAACACTAATAAAATAAATGAGACTAGTAGAAGATTAAAATACAGTAATAATACATTATATACCATTGTATTATTGGGCTGGCCAGTGGACAAACAGGGAAGGCAGGCGGAGTGGAGCACCGTTCAGGCATGGTGCCCCGCCCCCCTCTTACCGCGCTCGCTGCGTTTCGCTAGCCCTGAGGCTGGAGGACATTACTTTTTCTGCCTCCATCCAGTCCCAGGAGTATAGAAAGACCAGCAATGGCTTTGGGGTGTGACAAAATTACTCCATACTACATAAGGGCCAGTTAATCAGTCTGTTCTTCCAGTTAACTTAGGCGATCACTACTTAGTGCACCAGAGCGTAGAGACCCAGATTTCAAACGCTAGTAATTGGCAGGGGCCTGATTATTATTATTATTATTTTATAATACTACAGACACTGGTCCCACTTCTTTGGTTTGGATGGGGTGGGGGGGCTGCATTATCGTCCGGCCACTGGCTAGAGGATTTTATATATTATATATGTTGGTACCATTATCGATGAGGTCTCAGCACTCTCATAGGAAATAATAACATTTTTACTTAAAGATACAGAACTATAATGATGCAGCAATAGACACTATTTTGGGTATAAAGCTGAACAGTAATCCTCAATAAATGTAAAGTCAGCACCTATCGCTCTGACAATCCATTTCAGTAAAAAAGACAAAGAGGTTTTATTGTCTGGCGGATCTACCATGGGTGTCGGGGATACCAATGCAGGGCCAGAGGTGAGGGGGCCTGGCAATGGGGCCCCCCACAGTCCGAGGACCCTGAACCCACCCAGGCTCCTGCAGTAAACCACAAAGCATGCTGAAATGTGCATGCTCAGAATAGTCCTGGGGGGCCACAGTGTCATCGATAGGCCCCTACCCAAGTTTTGCTATGGTGCAGACAGGCATCATTCTGGTTTTATCTGCACTATACAGTAAGAGGACACCTAGATCCAATTATTAGTATTTCATGGACACATCATTAAGTTTTGTAATACCTTTATTCCACTGAACAGTTGTGTACATGCAAAACACATGTTGGTTCACTTTCCAGTGCAATGTTCTTTTAAGCAACATTATAAGCACACAATTAATAGTCCCGGCTATGGCTAGATGACTATAATGACATTTTACACCTTTGCTGCATTAATTCACGACTCCAGATGTGCTATTGTTACAATACTAAGAGTGAGACTGCGTCTTAAATCCCAGCCATTCATGTTAAATAGAACTGAAAGGCATACTACGGGGTGCACAAGAGATGTCTCTGACACAATAAGTTTAGAAAAAGTCTAAACCACGTTCCTTCTCTGTCCATTCTGGCATAAATATTACAACACAATGTGGGAACTGCAAACCTTGCAGCCCAGTTTTAGAGCTTTACTTTGATAAAATATGACTTGATGTCAGGTATATGATTTTGATAACTTGTGCAGTGAATGAATTCCATGCTGATGGCTGCACTGAGTCTTTTGATGAACCGTAAAACATCCTGATTTTTTAGAAGCGTACTGGCTGCCTGAGTACACATCTGCTTCAATGTGAGAAAAGTAACAATGTATTGTGTACATTTAACCTTCCAGCCATACTTCTTTCTTTCCTTCTGACAAAAGCTGAGCCAAAAAGCCCTCAATAAAGGATTTGGAGGACCCGTGCTTCAGGCAACAGGTCTTATATCATTGACTAGGTCTTGCACACCTCTGATATCTGGTCGACAGTGCGCTGAAAGTTGTACTGTAGCATGAAACTAGAATGAGCAATGAAACGCCAGCTGTCCTCGGTGTGAACTGGTGTAATACTATCAGACATCTTCCACAGCTATAGACAAGTGGCCTTAAGTCATAGTCATCCTACCAAGACACATTGTATTATTTGTGATACCACACCTGGCCGTCTCTGATTTAATGCACACTGAGCTGAAAGTAAAAATAGAGCTCAAATGCAGTTTTCTCAGACATTTTGTAACTTTCACTAATAAATATGTATAATCATCATCATCGCCATTTATTTATATAGCGCCACTGATTCCGCAGCGCTGTACAGAGAACTCATTCACATCAGTCCCTGCCCTATTGGAGCTTACAGTCTAAATTCCCTAACACACACACACACACACACACACACACACACACACACACACACACACACACACACACACACACACACACAGAGACAGAGAGAATAGGGTCAATTTTGATTGCAGCCAATTAACCAGCAAGAAAGAGAAATATACAGCATAAGTGTCACTGATTCTGGTCACCGTAGGCATTGACAATGGGTATAGCATAGTGGTTCGCAATTTTTTGGAACTAAAAAAAAAAGCTACAGGACTTAGGGAAGCCCTACCTGCCATATCCCACAGACCCCCCACGGACCTCCAAAGTTGGGCTACAAGTTTCTGGCCCCTTAACTAAAAATATATATATTTCAGTAGTAGGTTAAAAAAAAGGAAGTAAAAAAATAAGATAAAATTACAAGTTTATTTTGCATTTTATGTCCGTTGAGAGACGTTGTCATCTGCTCCTGTGGAATGGTGTAAATAGCAAAGCTTTCCGCAGTGAGGAACAGAACTTTCCTTGTGGCGTTTGGGGATGAGTCATCAGGGGCGGTGTAACAGATTCTGGATACTATATTACTAATCTTGATTAGCGCTGGCTTACCTGAGGTGCGGAGTCTAACGATCTCCCCGGTGTTCACCAAGAACCGCCGCAAGGCGGGGTGGGCTTCGCTGCCAGGAGTCGCAGGTCGCGGTCCCCAGGTTCGCCTCAAGATGTAGTACAGCGGAGTGAAGCGGTGGTAGCGGAGTCAACAAGCCGGTTCGGTACACAGGAATGGAGTCAGGCAGAATCAGAAGGCAACTCGGAGTCAACAAGCCAGGTTCGGTACACGGGTCACAAGAATAGGAGAATGGTCAGCAAGCCGGGTCGGTACACAGGGATTAGAGAGCCAGGGAAGTCAAACAGGCAGAGATCAGCACACAGGAGACACTGGAAACAGGAAGACACTGCAATCCACGAAGAGCAGGAGCCAGGAACAGGTAAGTGTTGCTCTGACACTCAGCGAGTGTCAGAGTGAGGTTTTTATACTGAAGGGGATTCAAAATCCCCGCCTCTAGGTTGTGGTCATGTGACCGCCTCCGGGTGCGGTCACATGGTCCTGAATGCGGAAGTGCGGCTGGACGGAGCGGCGGGGATAAGGTAAGTCCGTGACAGGCGGTAACAAGAATCTTCTGAAGTAAAGCGGAAGTGGACTGTCCGTCTCCCATCAATGGCAGAATGGTTAGTGTCAAATATCACCATATGAATTCTAATTTGTACCCACACATATAGGACGGCCAATAGATGCTTCGGTCGCATTTTCATTTTGCGGAACCCGTGACACCCATTGAGTTTGAGAAATACTGGCCTAGATGAAAAATTGTGCAGGACTGATTAAAAAATAATAAAAAAAAACCCAATAATACAATACAGAGGCAGCTCAGACTGATGGTGTGGCCAATGACCGTGTTACAGTCTGAGAATGAAAGTGTTAAAGTACACTGGTCGCCTGCATACACTGGAGGCAACTATTGTGGTGACTAAACCAATGCTTATGAGAATTCAGCCAATCAGCTAGGAACTGGTTACATCACTGAGACATTTTTAGCCAATGGTTTCAAACCACCCTTATAATAAAACAGAATTTTCATGACTGTGGAAGTAATACATTGTTAGTATATACCATTTATCTCAGTGCTGGAATGATAAATGACACTGATTCATATAAACATGAATAACAAACTTTTTCGGGATTTTTTTCCCCATCTGTAACACTCAAGGCTGCTATAAGATGGTTTATTTACTTTATTTTATTTTATTTATGTAACACCGTGTCTTGATATGTGGAAAGGGCTTTTCCACAAATTTGGCAGCATCCGGTGAACAATTTCTAAATTATTTTCAAAGTACATTGAGCTGACATGCAAGAAAACTTCTTCTTCTTTCATTATTATTAATAAATATCCTCATTTAATTGAAGTTGTTGGCACCCATAGCTTGATCAGAACTTGTTTCAATCAGTGCCTCTCACTCACATTCGTGACTTTTCAAAGAACCGGCCAAGAACATTAAAGAGACCCTGTACCAGGGGGGTGATTGGTGTTTTGTTTTTTTTAAATATATTTATCTGTTCAAACGCTGTATGGTGTCCCTTGACGTCCTGTAGGGTGATGTCTAGTGTCTAGAGTGGTACTGCGTCGAAGCCTGGGATCTGCAGTGTTGCTGTCCAGGATGAGGAGTAGGGTTTCTGATGTGTTGGCTATTGATCATGAGAAAATAGACATTGTACCTGTTTTGGTCTCCTTGCCAATGAATGGATAAGTGTGACCATTTCTTGGCTTACTAGATGGAGGACACTTTGTTGTCTAGCTCATACACATACCTCCTCCAGCTACAGCCTAACACAATAGTGTACCTGCAACTGATTTTTATATAGTGGCTTGTATTTAAAAACGTTGTCCGCTTGTGGCCCCCACTCGTAACGAGAACACCTGGTAAATGGCTTGCACCGTATGTGAGTAGCTTGGCTTTGGAGTTCAGCTGCAAATCGCTTGTATGCCGTTTCGTCGCCGAGTCAAGCTATAGCGCACACTATTTAGAATACGCTCTCATGGCCAATTCAGGGCAGAGGGGCAACGTTTTTACCTATAAGCCACAGCTTCCCTACATAACCAACACTTGTGGAACAGGTAAGTTGTATGGAGGAATCCACCTAGGAGGAACATGGTGCAATATGCGCTCGACTCAGAACCTGAGTGGGACAGTTTGTATACTGATTGTGGACAAAGGGGGGCACAGAGTTTCCCACAGTGTCTATTTAATGACAAGGGAGTTAACAGTTAAGGTAAAATATACACCAATACCTGTATTTAAATTGTATCATGCATAATTACCACAAATGACTGTCCTAATAAAAACCTAAAGCCCTACACAGTAAATTTAGCTCAATGGAGTAATAGACATACAAATAATTACATATATTTACGTGCCTAATAAAAAAGTGTAGACATAAAAGCTGTTATAAACACTCACTTTTTGGTAACGGAATGAAATGAAGAAGTTGTGAGCGTGTTATCTATGCTAAGATCATAGTTAATTGTATACTCTTAATCTCCAGCTGCAAAGCTTGGCCTTAGGAAATTAAAATTCCTTACTGTGTTATAGCCTGCGGGCTGCTAGTCAATTTCCTGGCAAAATCCAGCTCGTATTCATTTTACAATGAGGAGTCAATTTAGAAATGCTGAAACAATATATCTCGGTTTTAGATCTAAAAAATGGGACTTACTTTAGCCGAGTCTGGTTTCATTCTCAGTAAAACACATATTTATTAATTTTAAAGACATGCAAAAGAAGGTAAACTGTGCCCGACCATTCCGAGAAACTGAAAACAAAGAAAGTGCTACTGTTCTGTCTATCACAGCCAAATTCACAGAATACAATAAACCAATTTGACTCTTGTTAAATGAGCTAGTCAGCTTACAGGGTAATAGACTGGCAGAGGTGACACAACTTGTTCTAACCCTAGCAGGTGAACCTATAAACTTCAAAGGCCAAAGGTGTTCCATTACAATGTGATACATTACTCAAACAGAACCTTTATGCTCTTGTATCCCTCCAGCACATCCTTTAACACCGAGCCAATGACCTTGAGGTAGACATGACACTAAAGAGTTTGGCTACCTGCAGGCAGTCTGGGTTTAGCAATAATTTTTCTTAAGTAACTTGGCAGCAAAAGGTTTACAAGCAAAGATTTACAGCTGTTATTTAACTGCCGGGTAACAGCTTTTACAATAATAATGCTTTAATCCATAATCATTACAAGCAGTTTACTTCAGTAAGGTGTTATTTAACAATGAAAACAAATCATTTTATGAATTGATAGAATCTATGAGAAAGTATGTGCAGTGCTATATCATTATTTTTCCTTTCTCTTGGACTGTATTTTACAGTCGTTGGTTAAAATATACCAATTACTTTGTCAATAGAATCCCAACCCAGCTACTAAGATATAGAGCTGGCTAGGACAACCTGTGGCTATCCAGTTGTTGTGAAACTACAAGTTCCTGCATACCCTGACAGCTATCGGCTGGTTGG
This sequence comes from Mixophyes fleayi, assembly GCF_038048845.1. NCBI lineage: Eukaryota > Metazoa > Chordata > Amphibia > Anura > Limnodynastidae > Mixophyes > Mixophyes fleayi. The sequence continues at coordinate 321,088,228 of NC_134404.1, forward strand.
CAGCTGGTTGTCAACTGGCAAAGCATGCTGGGGCTCGTAGTTTTCACAACGAGGTTGTCCAGCCTTACATAGAGGATAGAGGAATGATAGCATAGTGTCTTTTTTAGGATAGATACACTGAAGCCCTTGAAAAGTAGGGGTTCTGGTGAATCAATCCAGTTCTGATGCCCATAGTGATTTTGGTAAATTCCTGACAGACCAAAAAGTATGCAGGCACTGTTAAAGTATCATCAGCTATTTGTAATTCATGCCATACAGGTTAATGTTTCCCTGCACATCTTGCCAGTCTCCATGGTCACCGCCAGTAGGTGACATGACAAAAACTCTGACCAACGTCCGTTTCACAAAGCTTTATCAAGTTAAGAAGAACATACAAAGCAGTAAACTGCTTACTAACTGAACAACTTGTTAATGAAGATACAAATTATTCATATTTCATATTTCATCATTAAACCCTAAAATTAAATAAGAATCCACCATGCTTCATATTATGAAGTAACTAGGCCCAATAACATCCCCAATTTGGTGTCATTACCTGTTCAAGACCCACAAATGTTCTTAGGTCTGCATTCCCATCATGCAACTGGGTTTTGCAGTACCATTTTAAGTACTCCTGTTCCCATTCTTGCACATTTATATTCTTTCACTCTCTCCCTCTGCCACCTAGAATTTTGCATAACAGCAATTACAAAAACAAAGAATTTTTCTATAATCACTGTTTCTTTCACCAATATTCATACCATTTTGACGAAATACACAAGAGTCTAAAATCATATAAAGGTACCACACCTATAATTATCAGAGGGTCTAAATTCTTGTAACCAACTATTCATACTTTTCTGGGAAAATTTGTTCACTACCAAATGGTCACATATATTTTTCACACTCCTAAATTAAATTAAGGGTTTGTTACTGGTTTGCTATTTTAGGGTTTTACCATTTGCCAAGTTTTAAAAATTGCACACTTCTTTTTTAAGAATTTATTGTTAAAAAGTTTATAAATCACGGCAAATACACAAAATGCATTCAGAAATACAGAACATTCCGAATAAACATTGATCATAAAGGACAGCAGTGAAAGGTCACATAAATTGTAAACATTTTTTAAATGATAAACCGTGGATACTTTTAATTTTATCAGCCCTAGGATATTATATAATTAAACAAGTTAAAGCTATACCCTTGCCTTTTATCTTCACTCTGCTTAAATTGGAATTGTCTCATATTATTATTGGGGGCATATTCAGTTTATCTCAATTTATTATTAAGGGCATATTCAATTAAGACAGCACATTGTGGCTATGAGTGACTGCGCATTTAAAGTGTCAACCCTATGGAGTATGAACGGAAATCCACGGTGTTGCGGTAACATGTTGACATTAGCTGCACTTAGCCGCGATGTGGCAACTTAATTGAATATGCCCCTAAGTATTTAACTTTACAAATTCTACCTCACTTCCCTCCCACACCAAGGGCTAGATTTACTAAGCTGCGGGTTTGAAAAAGTGGGGATGTTGCCTATAGCAACCAATCAGATTCTAGCTGTCATTTTGTAGAATGTACTAAATAAATGAAAGCTAGAATCTGATTGGTTGCTATAGGCAACATCTACACTTTTTCAAACCCACAGATTAGTAAATCTAGCCCCAAGAGCACATAATCAATAAAGCTAATACAGGATTTTATTTTATTGATATATGGTTTAGAGATGTTATTAATACATACAACTTCTCCCACCACGCCTTCCCAAAAAATTAGCATAAATTGGAGTTTTCAAAGTGTAAATTGCTTATCCAGTAATCTGACGGAGCCACATGTCAATAAGACAGAAAGCGTTATATGATAAGACAAATAAAAATCACTCACAAAAAATATTTCAGATATTTCGGGCACTTGCCTTGTCTGTTCAAAAATACTGAATTGCATCAACATCGTCTCTGTGCAGAATTCTGCTATACAAATTGACCACATCAATCATGGCCAATTTTGTGGTTGGCACTGAAAGTAATAAAATATTTATAAAACAGCTAGTTTGTCAAGGAATATAAGAAAGTATTTTAGCCAAAGTTGGATGCAAGATCTTCATCATCATCATCATCAGCAGCTATTTTCATAGCGCCACTAATTCCGCAGCGCTGTACAGAGAACTCACTCACATCAGTCCCTGCCCCATTGGAGCTTACAGTCTAAATTCCCTAACACACACACACACACACACACACACACACACACACACACACACACACACACACACACACACACACACACACACACAGAGAAAGAGACTAAGGACAATTTGATAGCAGACAATTAACCTACCAGTATATTATTGGAGTGTGGGAGGACACTGGAGCACCCGGAGGAAACCAACGCAAACATGGGTAGAACATACAAACTCATACAAACAGATAAGGCCATGGTCAGGAATTGAACTCATGACCTCAGTGCTGCGAGGCAGAAGTGCTGACCATTAAGCCATTGTGCTAACCAAGATGTAATGAAAGTGTTAAGATTACGGTCATTTACAAAAATTCACCCCTGAAACAATTGGTAGGTCCGATGGTCACACCAAATCTTTATGTATTTATGGTAGCATGTAACAAAACTGATTTTCCAGGTGACAATGACATGATTATCTCCCAGTTTGGTATTTCTACTCTACTTCTCAATAAAAATGTAAATTTATACAGCTATGAAACAGTGAGGTCAGATTGTACAGGCTCATGGATCATTTGGTCATTGAGCTGCTTTCTTACCTCTGCAATATACAGAGCATTTGGCATTATAATGATGCCCCCCATCCTGATCCGATGGCTTTAAAAATTGGATCTTTTTGATTATTCAATCATTATATGAACCATTTCAAACCTTTTGGCTCATTTAGTAAATTAGAATTTGTTTTGGGAAAAACTAACTTTCACTTCAGAAACAAACTGTCTTCAGAAAATGCTTCAAAATCTGTCCTCTTACCAAAATTCGTACTGCATCTAGACATACGCAGGTCTTCATGTTAAAAATGACCATCAGTTCCCATTATTGAGGAAAGATCAGCTAAAGCTTCTATAATTTGGGCCACTGATGTGAACTGATTATTACTTATCCTGTTTAAAGAGTTTACATGCAAAAAATTTAACTGTTGGGAAGGCTGGGACATAAGTGAGATATCACTAAAGCATACTACTGTCAGTTTTTTCATGTATCACACAAATACTTGATAGCTTATTTGTACACTGAAATCTAAAGATGATATCTGTGTGCTACATGAAAAAACAGTCAGTATTTAACTTATGTGCAAAACAGAAAACTAATTTGCACCCCTTGCATTGTAACATGGTTTTGTCCAGGAGACTACATACTCAATTTTTTTACTTAACTTTCCTTAATGAATCAGGCCCAAAAAGTCTATTTCATTATTCACGTTTCCCTCCATCTCAAACAGCTACAGTCATCTCCACAACTCTGGAACAGTATCTAAAGGGGTTCTGTGATAGGTCAACAAGCTCAAATAATAAATCATAGCACAACAGCTATGCTTGCTGAGAATTGCTCTATCCATCTGTATGAATCCACCAATCTATAATTTATGCATTTTTTTAACCTATGAGATTAGCAAGCCTATTACCTTTGCCCTAAAGTTTCTTTATGTTTGACAGCACAAAATGAAATATGCTGAGCACAGATATTTAAGTATATAAATTATTAATAGCATACTTTACTACTTTCGGGACCCCCTTTATGGGAGATCTGGAAAGAGGAAATAATAATGCAATTGTGCCATTGTGCAGTGGGGGGCGGAGCCATGATGATGATGCAATTTTATGCAAATTGCTACATCAAGACCCCAGATTCTTTATAAGAGTAGGGGGCCAGATCCGGGAGGGAAGTCTACTCTTCTGAGAGTCTGGGAGAACTCCCCAAAATTTGGGAGTCTCCAAGATGTCCTCAGCTGCGTAGGCAATTATTAATAATAATATACCAGATATTTTATTTAGTTCGTAATACACAGGTTTTGATATATATGTCCAGAAGTATCTTTACTACATGAACCTATTTTCAGTAGTGGTATTTTTAAAACAAGCATTTTCAAAGCAAAGTACAAATACAATATTGATATTGTTACATCTCGTAACTGTAAAACAAAATACTTCTTATATACGACAACTGTGACAATTGCAGATACGTGTTTGAAGCAGTTATTTTCTGTGCTGTGCCAGTATTCATGATAATGCAGTCTAGTAGTAATTCACTAGACGTTGGTGATATCACTAGTCACTAGTGAACTAAGGCTGGGTACAGACTACAGGGTTTTTAGCCGATTATCGGGTCAACCATGTGATAAACGACTATTCGGACCGATACTGCAATAGTGTGTACACTGCAACGATGAGCGATTAGCGATCCAAAGATTATCGTATCATTTCATTTGATTTTTAATCCAGACTAAAACTGTCGTTCAACAATGGAACAATGTTGTTCCAAACCTGCAGTGTGTATGCACTCATGATTAGGATCTCCATAGAGTTTACAGAGTCACGCTCTTTTCAGCTGATGGTTATGACTAGAGATGCTCACTGACCCCTGTGAACTGATTTTGGTTTTGGGTCTAGATTAGCTTCGTGTTTTGGTTTTGGCAAAACCACCCTCGTGTGTTTTGGTTTTGGTTTTGGAATTTTTAGAAAAAATCCTAAAATATGCTAAAATAATTTTGCTCTTTTTTTGTTCCTACATTATTATTAACCTCAATAACACTAATTTCAAGTCATTTGCAGTCAATTTTGACCACCTCACAGGTCACATTATTATTTTAATACACTTTCAAACAAAGACTGCACTGATCAGGCTGGATGGTAAGCGACAGAGCAATGACACAAACACACGACAGTTCTTAGCACATCTAGGACACATTGCCACACAGCAGTGGCAGAAAAGAAAAATGTGGTCCGCCCTCCCTCCCACCCCCCGCTATGTTGGATCTTAAAAAGGATTCCAAAACTCGCGACATCCGACGATGTAACAATGACGTTTTACCTCGTTTTCAAATCCGAGGGAGCGCAACAGCTTGGCTCGGTACTCAGATCTGCTAAGTTCGGGTATGTTCGGTTCTCAGGGAACCGAGCCTGAGCATCTCTAGTTATGACAGATGAAGAGCACAGATCTAAAGGTAAATCTTGCCAAACATGTATAGTGTGTACACATGATTCGGCATGCTGGTTGGGACTTTTTTTTTTATCAGTTGTTGGTAAAATCGTTATAGATAACACATCGGGAGAAAATTTCTGTAGTGAGTACCCAGCCTTACATGCTGTATTCTCATGACTTTTGGTTCAGGACACTCTAAATTCTATATTGTGTGCAGGGAACAGATGAATTTTACGATTAAAAGTCATATAAAAGAGGAAAGGCGTCATAATGAAAGAATAAACCAGAATTATTTTTACTTATAAAACATATCGCCAGACTCAATCCTTTCTATTGTTTTACAGCATTTTTTTTTTATTTCTTCACTATGGGCCTTTAAAATAAAAAGATAGGAGCATTGTAAATAATATTGCTTTTCTTGTTACAAGTAAAACACAGTTATGCATTGTGACATGTTGATATTCTGGCACTGCGAGGTAGCAAGCAGACCTTGAATAATCAGGATATCATATCAGATTCTGCTGTAATTGTATTATCATAGGCTTGGTGGGGCACTTTGGAATTCCGAGCTACTTGATACTAACATTTTTTTTAACATTCTAAGATAATCATCAGTTGTGAAAAAGAAGAATGGTTTAATGTTCCTAGTTTGAGATTGCACTGGAAAATATTACAGCTGCAAGGCTATGGAAAGCCACATACAGCCAAGGAGCCAGCTGTGTCCGTATAGGGCCAACATTCTTCCTTGTGTGTAAAGTAATTTTGAGCTTGACACTATTTATTGAAGGTGTTACATTTAAAAAATATACACATTTAGCTGGAGAAAGGAAAGCAAACCATTACTTGATGAGAAAATAAGGTCGGCTTTCATAAAGAGAACATGACCATTTTTAGCAAATTCAATTGACATAGCATTGTATGCACTATATTTTTTTTAAAAAAAATATGAGTTTTTTTATGCATCAAGAGCATAGAAAATCAGTGTTTAATGTCTATTTCAGAGTCATGCCGTTTACTGATCTCAATTGTGGCTTTCTCATAATGTCACAGTTGCCATGCCTCACAAAGGCTCAACTCCATGGACCTGGCCAGGATTTTTAGTAAGTGTTGGACAGGTTTCCAATATGTTCGTCTCAAGTAAGAGCAAGTTTAAGGGATCCTGGAGTGAATGGAGGAAAGAAGGCGGGCCTCCACATTCCTTTGGGCCAGTTTGAGTTTTCCGGTCTTACTACCTGGCAACAGGCTGCAGCTGCAAGGCCAAATACATGGTTATGACATCCTCTTAGCTGTGTCTTACTATCTCGAGTGACAATTAGTTGATCTCAAGAGATAAACTCTTTTGAATGAACTTGCATTTTGCATCTGTCTTGTGTGTGGGTTGGACATAGACTCCACCAGCTATGGTTTATGCACATAACAGGTACAGGCTTCCTTACTATAATGAGGGCCGGTGCTACCACTAGATTTGGGATACGTGCTGTATTTTGCAAAAAATCACACTGCGCATTCTCCGAAATGGACCATATACGACAGTGAATGCAAGAACATCCGAATACGTAGTACAGCAACCTGCAAAATAAACTACTTACCAGGATGCAGATGAGTTGATGGGACGACTCGCTCTGTTGCCGACTCGGCAAAAATGATGTCATCAGAAACCGCAACTCCTGTTAAAGGGGCGATGGACGGACCCGGCTGTCATTGATGTAATGTAAGTATTATTTTAGGGGTGGGGGGTATTAATGTTAGTAGTTAAGGTATTAGGGTTAGGAGTTAAGGTTAGGGTTAACCCTCACCTTAACTCCTAACCCTAATACCCCTCACCCCTAAAATAAGGTAAAGGTTAGGGTAAGGGTTAGAGCGAGTTGTCCCATCAAGTCATCTGCATCCTGATAAGTAGTTTTTTTTGCAGGTCGTTGTACTACATATTCAGAGTCCTCCTGTCGTCCTCTTCTGTGTCAGGGTAGTCAGTACCGTAAAACACTACCACTAGATTTCAAAGGATAAATGGGCGTATGCACGTAGTCAATGTGCAGTAAGGGTGTGCCAAGCTTAAGTGCACACAGCACCGGCCAGTTTAAGCTTTGGGCTTCTCAAAAGTTTGCATTTTTCTGTATTATCACGTGCACCAGCTACTAGTCAGGTGTAAGTGCCGAGTGATACTGATGGCGGTTGGTTATACAGCTAGAACACGTGTTTGCAATCAAGAGCAACAGTAAAAATGCATTTTATATATAGTAGACATTAATAACAGGATGATAAATGAAAACCTTTTATTATTATTGTTTATTTATTTTTACTTTTTTTTTTCATTAATGACTATGGGCCTGATTTATTAAGGAAAGTTAAGCAAAAAATTGAGTAAGATTTCTTCCTCAAGTGTTCTGGACAAAACCATGTTGCAATGCAAGGGGTGCAAATTAGTTTATTATTGTGCGCATAAGGAAAATACTGTCTGTTTTTTCATCTAGCACACAAATACTTTATACCTCATTTGTACACCGAAATTTAAAGTTGATCAAGGACATGCCCTACCTCAAATATATATCTGCCATCACATTTTAAATTTACCTCCCCCTCCAATGCAACATGGTTTTGCCTTACTTACTGTGAGGATACCACCCTTAGCTGGGATGGAAGTTACCCTGTGGGATTCAACTCACTCGGGTAGACCAGGATATATCCAAAATAAGACTTTATTACGACAGCACAACACCACAAGACGTTCACAAGTTACAGGGTAAATGGTAGCATGTATCCTCCAGCAGCCTCCTGCAGTCAGCACTCCAAAGTAGTAATCTCTGTCTCTTTCAGGGTCTTATCCTCCCGCAATATTACCACTACCGATTAGCAAAACAGTTAGGGTGTCCCCCAGCCTGGGATACTAGCTCACACTGCCCCTGTCCTGGTAGGGTTTCCTCCAGCGGCACCACGATGCCTGGCCCAGAGTCCTTTTCACTGATGTCTTCTACACCAGGATCCTCCAAACTAGAACAGCCCCCTGGCACTCTCCTCGCCCTATATTATTTTCTGTATACCCAGTAAGTAGGGTCAAATGTCTCAAACCTCCCCTTTACAGAAGGGGTCTCCCAGTCAACACTTTAGCTGCTAGACATACTGTCCCTGTTATCTGGATTAGACAATAGAATGGCTTCACTCAATTAGCTGTTTTGGCTGGATACACTACACATGGGGTTACAATAGTACATCAAGGAATGACACTGCACGCTTACATGGAAAAATAAGACTTTTGACACATTATATCAGCAGTGTTACACAATATAAGTCTGTGATACCTTTTGATACAATTACATTTATATTGATACATATTGATACATTTCCGCATGCTATTTCAACCAATATATTACTGTGGAGGCACATTGCATATGAGTAGAAGTTCTAACCTCATTACCTCTCAGGCTATCTGTTGACCTAGCTAATTAACATGGGCTGCCAACTAGTTAACTCAGACATTGTTCTGATTACAAACCAAATCTCAGCTGCCCCCTCATAACACTGGACATTGGAGACAAATGGTAATTACATTAGCTAGCACAAGCAAAATGACTGCTGCTGTTCTGATATTTTCACACAGTATGGCAATATTTTTTATATTTATACCACATACAATATCGCAGGTAATAGTTTGGGCAAAATGTACCTAACAACATGAAATAATAATACACATAATACACCGATGCTCTGGTGTATATACTTAGACTGGGCCAAGGATTAAAAAGTACATTAAACCGTGAGATACAGGTGATGATTACATAGTTCTCAGTCCAGTAGAAACCCGTTTCCTCACACTTACTTTTGCTTAACTTTCCTTAATGAATCAAGTGCTATATTATTATAGTGGTGATGATCATTTATTTATTTTCTTCTGTGCATTCTACTGGAAATTTATATTCCACATTAGTATTGGACATATATTGCAATATTTTGTGTCTGTCAAATCAGAGCGTACCTAGACCGTATTCAACAAGTGCTGTTTCTGCAGATCCCCTCCTTGTTGGATACAGACATGCGTATGCCCGACTGACGCACATTACGTTCATTTTGCGTGTCTTAATGAATCAGGCCCTAAGTAATTATATTTTCCCTGTTCTGCCCACACACTGAGCACTTTTTATATATATATTTAATATATATTATATATATATTTATGTACTTGACTAAAAAAGATGCTTAATTTGCATTTTAAATAGAATTAATTTAGTTGTTAGGTTCTTTTAATATAATAAATCTCTTTGACTGAGTATCTCTTATATGGTTTGTGAGTGCGGTCTTTCCCTTCTGTAACCACAGTTCTACTAGTGACTCTTCCCGATTAAACCTTGTACTATTTTATTATTTCTGGCAGGGTACAGCCCTCCCTTAATAACCATCGGGGTACCACATTGTAAAATAAACCAATATATTGATGGCAAACATCTTAAAAGATTTGATTAATTGTCTCAGTGTGTCCAAGATAGACCATATTATATTTTATTCAAAACAGACTTTAAAATAAGTTTCGCTGCATAAGTAACCAGTGCAGAGAAAAACACTTGTAGATTTGGGGATACTATGTTTCCTGTGATTGCACCACATAAGGAGTGAACCTCATACACCCTTTAACGTCAGTGACCAGAATAGGATATTGAAGATGCCAGTTCACCATTATACAGTATGTGGAGTTGGAAGTAAATTACTCCGGCATAATCATTCTAGATATTTATAAGTAGATACAAGTGTTGTACAATCCTTAGCTAACGTTTGTGCACACTACATATGCAGCTGGAGGCCTGTAGGCTACGCTTGTCCATCCAAGGTATTTTTTGGCTACAAACAACATGTAATTTCTATAGTCTCTGTTCTGTGATATCCATATTTTTTTTAGGATCCAGTCCCCAATTATGTATTTATTACACCCCTACAGCATGTGAAACTTGGACTGAATTTCTTTGTATCTAGAACAATCTATCGAAAGAATAAGAAAAGCCACAATTTGACATTAATATATGAAAGCAGTGTACTCCGTAGCTGAATAATTATATAATATATCTATTTATACTTAACACAGCATCCACCAGGCTCTTTCCCCCTCTGTAGCAGGGTGCCACACTAGTGCAGACAGTGAGTGATTAACCTGGCTTACAAACTTGATATGCTGTGTGGATTGGTGATGTCACAGCAGCTTAGCAGACTGCAATCTTAGCTCTTTAAACAGTTTCAGATCCCAATAGGACACTTTACAGAAATGTATGAGAGGCTTAAGCTATCTGTAATAGATAATACTTTACTGTTCACAAAAGCTGCTAAGGAATGTCAGGTTAATGCATTTTACCATCATGGTTTATATTTTAAAATGTCAAATTTCTCGGTTTAATGGTCCTTTAATAGTGCTATGTACTTTCGTTAAGGAGACAATATGTTGTATTTATACATGTTTATTTTCAGTTTAGAGGTTTTTAGAACACATATTTGCATATTTAGATATAGAATACTAGTTATTATTATTTTACAAATTAAAAGCATTGCACAATGCATCTCTTAAGTTGCTCTTACATATGCAGATCCATATACTCACCAACAAATTTGGGTGACCTTATTGGAAGAGAGGAGCCACTCAAGGGTCAGATCACAGTGGACTGAGTTATGGTCACCTGTCGTCATCTTTCATCAAGATTTTCCGCAGTGCACACATGTAGTTCTGATGTTGATTGGAATTGCTGGTTGTTTTAAGTCACTCACACACACACACACAAAAACTCCACAAACCCACATAGGGAATGTTATATCCGTATCTAACGTTACCAATAAATAATGTCAGATGCGATCAATGTGGTTCCAAAGCACAAAAAAGATTTAATAGCAATAAGCCGCAAAATACAATAAGAATATTACAAAGTATAACCGATACATACGTTGCGCTCCTTGGATCCAGGCACAGTCGTCAATGCTGATGTCTGTTGGCAATGAGGCTGTTCCTGTACAAGAGGCCAGGTTGTATACAGTTTAGTTTAGAAATAACAATGATGATGTCACAAATATACACATATAAGAAAGTTCTTCATTGGTCCAGGGTTTACGATGTTCCAGTAGACTGCTGGTCATAGGTCAGTTCATTTCATCTTCTTCCAAAGGTGGAGGCAACCTACTTCAACTATTGTCTACGTGTCTTCCCGCCGGAAAAAAACCATTTTAAACTGACCCATAAACAGAGTGCTTTTGAGTATTAATCTCATACTATTCATAACTTGCAATCGCTATGTGCGATCACTACTCTGTTGACACCAGATTTCTGCTGGTAAAATATGGATTAATATGAGACCAAACTCCACACATTTCTGAGGACCTGAACCATAATTACCGTTACTGTAATATTATCTATGTATAACTAAACTCTAATTCATTTACTAATAAATGAATGTGGATTGGAACTGTAATAAATGTGTACTATTTACACATGTAAGTGTGAATGTAAGTGTGTGCGTTGTTTATCTGTGTGATTGTGTTATTAACCCAGGAATGACCTAGCGTACTAACCGGCAATCGCACGGTAAACCAATATTAATCAATTTAGCCGACTTCATCCAATTATTCTACTCCGACAGGAAGAAGACCCATGTTTAATTCAGCAATTAGTTGTTTTTAAAAGTAACTGATGTTTCCTAACAGCCATCTATCATACTAAAACAAATCAAATATACTGCTCATTTCACAACCATTCATACAGTATACAGTATAAATCTTGCTGGTATAGAGACGCCAGGGCTCCCTTTACTGTGTCACACATGTATTTTAAATTTGTTAACACAGAAACAACCTTTATAAGAAACGTTCACCTCTTACTATCAGAAACATGCTGATCACATGGTTATGTTGACAGAGTCCAACGTCTGATAGGTGCCATAGAAGAGAGAGGCGTCCGGTACATACTCAGACAAGTTTAAATCCAGGAATCACCTGGCACAAAATGCTGGGGGCTAATGTCAGTTGAAAGCTCCCTTCACATTACTGTCATGTCAAGCTGACGCTTTAGGTTAAATTATTGAAAGACAAGGATTTAAAAGGAAAGGTGTCACAGAAGAGGAGCTAGGGGAACAGACCTAGGAGACAAAGGTGTCACTCGAACTGTCAAAAAATCTTCAAAGTGTCCAAATGTTCACGGCTGCCTCCATTCCATTAAAAGGATTAATATTTATTAATGGTCTTTCAACAATCCCAACTTGCCAACATCACTGACATGTTCTGATAGAGTGAAGAAACTACTTTTACCATCACACTTAAAAAGCGGTCATTGTATTGCTTCATTATTAGTCTGTTTTATGGGGAATACGTGAAATAAGAGTGCTTAGGTATTTTGGGAAAAAATGCGTCTGGGTTATGTGACATTTCTACCTTCATTCCTTCAGCTAAATGTTACAAGATCTTTATTGAATTTGACACATGTAGACACCTCTTGACGTGTTGTTGGATTCTGTGAGTTCCATTGAACATAATACTCACTCTGGAAATGATTGATTATTGCTGGGTTTTTGCCACTTGGGATAAGTACTCTAACAAAATGGGTATCATTCATCATCAAATTCTTTTCTGCATGTATGGAACTAAAACATGCTACATTGGTGCTTTTATCATTACAGCTGTGAAATCTTAGTAATGGTTCCTTCTTTCTGCTTCTTTTAGAATCAAGAAGTTTTATGCCTCGGTGATGTCATTAGTTCCTAAAGAAATGATTGGCTGCCTTTCCAGGGATATTAGTTCCGCTCCATGTTCCTGCTAAACTAAGCAATAGGGAAAGGAAATGGTTAAAAGATCAATCCAATGAGCGTTCCACTCTGAAGGGCTGGATTCACAATCTGCTGGGTTTTTCCTACCAAGTTACAATTTTAACACTATCATGTTCGGTTTAAAGACTCAGCCAGCAAGATTAGTGCCTCCACTATGTGTAGGTAGCAAGTGCTATTTAACTCTTTCACTGCCAGAAGTGATTTTCCGTTTCAGGTGTCTTTTTTTTCCCAGACCCCATATAGCAAAAGATACATTTTTAAAAATTTGTTTTTACTCTACCCAAGTTAATTTTATCTTGTTTTTGCAGACAGATAGCGCTTTCTTTTGGTATCATAGATTAGCAAGTATCTTTTTTATTTATGGGTGTTAGAAAACGGGCAAGAATTTTAAAAAAACAAGCAACGTTTTCTATTCCATTCCCTAAGCTACTTTCACACAACGAATTCAACCCATGGAATAAAGACACATTTGTTTCATTGACTTGTACTGTTTACAGAGATACTAAAAAGGTATACTTTGCTTAGAGGCTTTATCTGTGTACATGTCTTATTAAACTTTGTATCACGTGTTGTGTTACCAGTCAGTCTCCCTCTAAATTTAAAACATTAATATGTATACGTATATTATTATTATTATGATGATGATATATATTATTGTTTTTATTATTAGGAGACGTTTAAGAGGCAGGTTTTAAATTTAAATGATGCATTTCCTGTGGGCTAAGACCTAAGGGGATCCAGGGCCGTAACTAGGGCTGTGCGACAGGGGTGACCGCCCAGGGCGCAACGCTGAAAGGGGGCGCAATTTAGGAATATTTTAGGTTAATTTGGTTAAAATTGAGGGCTAGGGGGGCGGCATTTGTCTTTCTCGCCCAGGGCGCTAGAATTCTAAGTTACGGCTCTGAGGGGATCGCAGTTTATATTCGCACTAATGGGATTACCCCTCTACCTATTTGCTAATTATAAATTGATGTAACAACAAGACTTTTTTTTTTAACTTTTAGATGCGTGGCCATTTAGGTTTTGCCAGTCATAGCATTTAAACATTTAACCACAGATTCATGATTATCATCATCAACATTTATTTATATAGCGCCAGCAAATCCTGTAGCGCTTTACAATTGGGAACAAACATTAATAAAACAATACTGGGTAATACATACAGACAGAGAGGTAAGAGAACCCTGTTCTCAAGCTTACAATCTATGGGATTACTGCAAACTGTCTTTTAATTTTTGAATCAATTTGCTTATTTTACATTTTTGTTTCATAACGTATGGATGTCAAAAAATATTTGTAAAGAAATCATTTTAAAACCCTTTTTCTGCCATTAGGAAAAAAAGGCATATTCCTTTTTTTCTTAACCTATGTTGTAATTTGAGTGTTACAACTGGGTTCTAGCTTTCAGCCTGTTAGCTGCTGTGTGGTCAGACTCAGTATTATCCCGATGATTTTATTCGTTTTGGCAGGGGGTGACTTGCCTGCCTGTATTTAATTACCCCTTGTCTAATGCAGACACATGAAATTTAGCAATTTACCATTTTTATTCACTGGCTTTTTACATTTTCAACATTTTCTTATTGTACTGGTGTTGATTTTAGCATTTAGGATGGCAGGCATGTCATATATTATACAAACCTGTGCCTTTCCTTCCTGAGCAGCGAAGACCTGTTATCCCCATACCTGGATCTCATTAAAAGTTTTTGGCTTGGTTCAATTCTGTATTGTATGCCGGCTCCTGGGTCATGCAACCCGGCTAATGCATTCCACAAACCCACCTGCAAAAGGGGCTACAGTCATAGGATGGACTAACATATGTGATACATAAACAGTCATTTAGAACTTGACACATTTTTTTTTCAACATGCTTGTATTACAGTTTTACATTATATCTGGTTTATTAACAACAAGTTCCTGGCTATTCTGTGGAATCTTAAAAGAACAGGTAGTATGTGTGACTGCATGTTGCAGTGTATGCGTTTAGTTGTCCCGTGCTGTAATGTCACGTGACTGAATGTGTACCTGTTAACGTGTGTTCCTGTGGAGAAATCGCAACTTTAGCAAAGGAGTAGTTGCTTTGCACTGGGTAATTAGAGGTAAATAATATAGGTGCCCATGATGCAGAAAGACCTAGGGCTAGATTTACTAAGCTGCGGGTTTGAAAAAGTGGGGATGTTGCCTTTAGCAACCAATCAGATTTTAGCTGTCATTTTGTAGAAGGTACTAAATAAATGAAAGCTAGAATCTGATTGGTTGCTATAGGCAACATCCCCACTTTTTCAAACCCGCAGCTTAGTAAACCTAGCCCCTAGGTTTAGATTTACTAAGCAGCTGTTTTTATTGCGGTATGGAAACTGCTGAACATCGGATGTGGCTTTCAGCGCTGAACGTCAGGATTTATTACGGTACGGTTTGGAGGCTGAAAACTCGAGCTGCATTTGTATTGTGGAAGTTTGCAATCCCCATATGGTTTAGGGCAAAACCGGATGTAAAACATCCATTTTTACCCCTGTCATTATCTTCCTGCCCAACCTACTCAGCATCGGGCCGGGGTCTCTAGGGAAGGGGGTGAACAACGAGTGGACTCCCACACCTAGAGAGTCCAGGTCCAATGTTGAATAGCACCAAGCACTCCTAGCACCTATGGATGGTGGGTAGCAGAGTAATTAATAGTAACCCCATCAGTAATAAAATAAGTATTACTGCCCCCTTTATAAATAAAATGATACGTATTACTATTATCTTTTACTTATAGGTCGCCATAAGTTTTTCACAAATGAGTTATACATTTTATCAATGAACTATATTGGATCAATGTAGCTCATTGCGTTTAGTGGCGAGATCCCATGTGGTGTCTCACCAACACTAACCAATACAGAGTGGCTTTCCCATGCTATGACCAATCAGAGTGAAGCCTCTCTCTATTGATTAGAACCAGGCAAACAGCATTCCTGTTATGAGAGTTGTGGCTCTTCGCATAGCAAGGATTTAAGTGAGAAATAAATTGGTGAACGAGGGTGTGTGTTTGTGGGGGGGGGGGGGTTACTTGTATAAAAGGAGTTTTTGTACAATGAATTTGTGTTTATTTTACTGTATTTTTTAACAGGTGCACTACAGATCCCAGCATGCCCTGGAGGCCAGGGAATGCTTATAGTTCTACAAATACCATCATATACCGGCAGCCATGGGTATGCTGAGACTTGCAGTACTACAAGCACAAGCCTACCCAAACATTTTAGGTGTGCCAAGGCTTGCTGGGACATGTAGTGCACCAGCACCAAATTCTAAATTTGACTAAAATCTTTAAATTTAAATCTTACTGCCCCATACCCACCACCCCATGGATGATATGGAAGAGCCCCACTTGATGATGAAGACATGTAAATTAAACAGGAAAAATAAGTAGTAATGGGGAAATAGACAGAGCTTCAGCTGACATTTTTACCATTGAATCTCATGTCTTCAGCACATTGCTGAGATCTATCTAGATGATAATCTGAGGATTCCACTTACAGGTTGTCTCAGCCCTTGGAACCTTGGCTCTAATACAGTTATTTCCCTGTCACACTAGCAGCGCTCCAGCTGTTAAAGTGTTGCATGTCAGATGTAAATGGAACTTTTATTTCACAACTGTCATCATTATCCCAGACAAACATGTTTTTTTGACCTGTGCAAACTGATTACAAATTGAACCAAAAGACAGCGTAACGGTGTGAGGAGGAAGTAGTCATCTATACATGTCACTATCTGTCTATCTCACTGTGTATTGGGGGTCTCATTTATTTATGAGAAAAGGTGACCTATTCCACCACTTACAGTTATGCCATTTATCTTGTATTCTGCTGTTCTGCTGTGATAAAATTGTCCCTGGTTAGGTAAAGTAGGTAGGCAGAAAGTGATGGAAATAGATTGTTAATGATGGCAGTTGTAAGATACATCGATCAGCCACAACATTAACACCACTGACAAGTGCATTGAATAACAATGATTCACTCATTACTACGGTACCTGACAAGGGGTGGGATATATTAGGCAGCAAGTGAACAGTCAGTTCTTGAAGTTTATGTGTTGGGAGGAGCAAAAATAAGCATAATGATCTGGGCGAATTTGACAAGGGCCAAATTGTGATGGCTGGATGACTGGGTCTCCAAAATGGCAGGTCTTGTGGGGTATTCCCGGTAGGAAGTGGTTAGTACCTACTAAAACTGGTCTAAGGAAGGACAACCGGTGAACCGGCGATAAGGTCATGTGTGCCCAAGGCTCATTGATGCGCTTGGGGAGCGAAAGCTAGCCCATCTGATTCAATCTTATAGAAGAGCTGCTCTAGCACAAATTGCTGAAAAGTTAATGCTGACTATGCTAGAAAGGTGTCAGAACACAGAGTGCATCGCAGCTTGCTGCATATGGGGCTACGTAGCCGCAGAAAAGTACACTTCAATAAATGACAAAATTGGCAATCTTCCCTTTAGCTAAAGTATTAGTTTTGCAGATATGATGAAAACACATGAAATGACGAACTCGCTGACCTATGTGGGCAGTTCAGATGATATTGATACTGATGAATTACTGCCATCCCCTTTGTCAGATTGCGACACAGAACTTTATTTAGTCACATCTTTTGCGGGCTTTGAGGACAATAAGTGGCAGTGACTATTTACAGTAGTTTGCCGATGAGCATAAGATTGTAGCATTGTGATGTGATAGTCATCCTCATAGAGATGATGAGGATAAACGTTTACTCTTGTATAACGCTCAAAGGTGGTCAGAGGAAGATCCAAAGGTACCACCAAGCATTAAGCCTAAATCTGCCACTGTTAGAAGAGGGCATATTTTCTCAGACAACTCCATGTAGTTAAGTATGTTGAACAATAAAAGAAGCAATGCTGCTGTCAGTGGTAATGAAGTAAAGAAAAGTAGTGCTGGTTCATTGTCATCGTCATCCTCATCAAACTTATTTAAAATTAAAATATACAATGGGTGGCAAACATTTGTCAGTTGGGCTCAAAGCAAAGCAATATGTGTTTGTAGATTCTGGTCAGCCTCACAAAATGAAATAATATTGGACAATCTGTTTTCAGAAACTGCAAAACTGTATCAAGCGGTAATGATGAAGAGGTAACAGTTAGCAGGCACATGATAATCGTAAAAAGAAAAATTTCCTGTCCCACTAACTAAATTTTAGAATCACAAGTTGCACTATATCTCCTCCCTCGCCGGGAGAAAAACAAAAACCTTGTCAGGTCTGTCAGGCATTAAGCCAAAACATAAAGAACAGTGGTTGGGAGTTTTTAGACCAGAGAGGTTGATCAGTGTTGCACATTGGTAGCAGAATTTCAGGAATTTTGGATTGGCTAGCATGATGACATTGATAGCAGGATGTCAGGAACTCAGGATAGCAGATTGATAGCAGGATGTCAGGAACTCAGGATAGCACACTGGTAGCATGGTTTCAGGAGCTCAGGGTAGCACATTGATAGCAGGATGTCAGGAACTCAGGAAAGCACACTAGTAGCAGGGTTTTAGGAACTCAGGATAGCACACTGGTAGCATGGTGTCAGGAACTCAGGAAAGCACACTGGTAGCATGGTGTCCGGAACTCAGGATAGCAGCTTGATAGCAGAATGTCAGGAACTCAGGATAGCAAACTGATCTCAGGGTTTCAGGAACTCAGGATATCAGCATAAACTTACCAATGGTCTGGTCATGATTGCTGGGAGGGACAGAATTTAAAAGGCCAGAAAACATGTGCAGCTCATTAACTGTTGGGCAACAGACTTAACTGCTGCACTGCTGGAACTCCAAAAATCCAAGATACAGCAGACCCTTTCTTTGTCATACAATATTACAACTACAGTCAGCATGAACCAGAGTTTCAAGCCATGACAATTACACTGTTAAGAAAGTGAAATTTAATAAAGCTTGAATTGAAACCAATAATGCAATAACAGCAGCGCTATGACTGCTGCCTCCCCATCACCTACAACCAACCCAATTCAAGAAATTAAAGTCATGTATTACCTCAACAGCCTGTTGCCAGAGCAAGCAAAAGCGTTGGTTTGTAAATGTTTTTAGAGTGACATGGATAACATGGTAATGGTCAAGTGCGTCGTATGTGCACCAAGGTTCAGTTGCGGTAGCTCAAAAATATTGGTCCCAACCCAACATATGAAAATGTATCATTGTCTCCCTTTGGACAAACACACAGTCCTGACAGACCAGATGGCAATTTGCTAAGTGACATCCCAAGGTCCTGACTGACTAATATTCATGAGATCTGACTGATATTTTTGAGATACTAGTTCTTAGTGAATTGATATGCTACATTCTCATGAATATCATTTCAGCCACAAAATGGCTGCTCCCACAGGTCCAGGTCCATTTTTAATAAAGTGACCTAGCACCTTTCATATCAGAAATTCATCCCTGATATGTGCACATATTAGACCCTACTCCAGACTTCAAATGATACTTTTTTATAAGCTTGTTAATTGTGTATCTAGCATTGTTCATTGCTGTCCTTGTTGATGAACTCACAATTATCATTTATGAAAATAATTGCAAAAATGTTAAAAAAAAATATTTTTTTTCATGACAAAGAGATATTCACCCATGTTTTAGAATTCATATACCTTAATTAATAAATAATAAGATGTTTTCCAAATATAGGGACTTATGTTAAGCTGAATGGAAATTGTGTGCTTGGCATATAATATGCTTGTTTACATCTAAGCATGCATACTAAGCACTAATTTCAGAATTAGTGCTTTTTGTGCTTGCCCGCAGGTAAGATCTAATAGCATTTTGTGTTCAACTTGACATAAGTCACATAGTATTAATTTTCTTGCTGTTGTTCCTATTTTGCAGCACTAAAGATTAAGGGACAGATTCAATTATCCGCAATGGTAAAAGTAACTGTGACTGGATCACTTATAAGTAACTTATAGTATAAATTAATTTAAAGGAAATAGTGCAGGGCACTTATTTCTATAAATGCACATGCACTTATTTTTGATATTGTGTATATTTTGGTATAGGAAATCTTTCATTTCTGAGACCAGGGCAGAAAATTATTTTTTTTCTGTTTTAACCTTGCTAGAGGAAATGCATTATTTGTGATGTATGTATCTGATACAATAAGCCTTTGTTTAGGAAGTCTTTTGTGTATCTTGGTGTAAGGAAATGCCTTGTTTGAGGTTTTGGAACTTTTCTTGGGGAATTCTTTTCTTTGGAGGAAATGTGTATTCTGCAACTGGTGGAAGAAAGGACCCATGTTAATTAGACCTTTTGATGTTTGAGGGTCTAGCACTTGAAGGCATGGGAAGATTTAATTAGACTGCTGTTAGATTTTCTCTGTGTCTGAAACAAGATCCAGGAAATCACAGCAAGTGTTAGGATATCACAGAGTAGTGTAAATATTGTTAGCTTTGCATTGCATGTAAATCCATGTGTGGGTAAACAAATTGCATCTTGATTCTAAAAATAGCATGTGAGGCTATGTCCAAATCTGTATAAAAAGCTCTGTCTTGTATTGAAAATTGTTCTTTTGTTTCCATCTGACCTGAGCACTGTTACCTTCAATCAGTGTGACTGCAAATAAACATCACTTGCTTCAAAGACCTGCTTGAGAAAATCTTTCATGCTGAAAATCCTGTGACCTACAGATTAGACCCAAAATCTAATCTGTTCCCAGCTGTTTCTGAGGTTTGGACCCAGCATCCAGTAACACCACTCTGCCCGCTACCCAGCAGCTCTGGCCAGTGCGATAGGCCTGGGGGGATCCATCCATAGCAACCCTGATCTATGGGAAAAGGTCAGGAGTACCAGTCCAGGTACACCAATAACGGGGTACATTAGCAGCGTCCGTTATCCAGAAGAAACCCGGTTCTGGATGCCAGTAAAGGAGACCAGTGGTGGCAGTATTTGCAAGCCCCTCCTATTGCGGGAAAAAGGGTACATTTGGGATAATGAAAGGGAACGGTGGCAAAGTAAGCCCAGCCGGTTCCCAGCAGCAACAGACGGTGGCATAGGCGGTCCATCCTGTCACAGTAATGCTCGCTTTAGCTCGCGTCTCTATGGGGCTCGAGCAAAAGGGAGCCGATATGTCACTAAAAAATTACCACGTAGTGTCTGGCGGCCATAACGGGACACTCTACTGCAATTTTTTTTTACAATTGATTCTGCCCCTAACTGTTTTATTGCTGCAAAGTAAAAGAACAGTAATAAGGGCTATGAGAGCTTCTATCTTTTCATCCTCTATGATACTTCTATCTTTGCAAGCTGAATTATTAGAAATACAAAAAAAATTCAATAAATTATTATTTTACCAAAAGAATTAAATAAAAAATCATAACATCAATCCTCATATTATAAATTCAGATATGTTAATCTGTGGTGTTCCCTTTTAAGACTCTTTTATGTAAAAATTGCCTAATATATATTTGACTTTTTGCAAGAAATGTATGCATTTCGTTATGACCTTGATATCACCGATCTAGACTGACCTGCCTGTTTTTCATGTTTGAGAGGAAATGCCACTTATTCATCAACCTAGAGATAAAAGTCCCATAAGTATTATGGCATATATCAGATTGCATATAATGTAACAGACAAATGTCTCTGATCAATTGTTTCTCTCTCTATGGGGATAACCGAGATACCTCTGCCATTCTTTATTAAACATGACTTAACCTAGTACAAACCATAATGTTTGTTAAATATATGAACTAGATAAATACTTTGGATACTTTTTGTAAGGTGATATTTTTACAGTATTGATTGGCAACTTGGTCCTGGAGAAAAGCACATTTTGTAATGGACCAAAGAACAAAGAATATAATCTATAAGACAGACCAGACCAACTTTTGTTGAACATGTATCATTTTAAACAATATATATATATATATATATATATATATATATATATATATATATATATATATAAAAATATATATTAGAGATGCTCAGGCACGGTTCAACAAGAACCGAACACACCCGAACTTAGCAGATCCGAGTAATGGGTCGAGCCGGCTCGGCACTTTCGCGCGCCCTCGGAATTGAAAACAAGTCAAAACGTCATTGTTACATCGTTGGTTCTCTCAGGTTTTGGACTCCATAGCTACCGCCCTCCACGTCGATCCAGCGCCATTTCACAGAGGGACACAGAAGGGGTAGCACAGTCTGTACAGCAGTTGGGCAGCGTCATAAATAGAAAAGAAAGAGCAGTGTTCTTCAAAGTCTCTATTGACATTCATGAAAGCTCCATTGCTCCATTGCTAATTGCCATTGCTGAAATAGAATTAATAGGTCTGGCAGACTTGGTCTTCTAAATCTGCAGTCACATAATGTACTGTGTTATGTAACACAGTACATTATGTGTTTACATAATTCAATTTTTACTTAAGGTGTGTTTTTTTAAGGCTATATTCAGACATGTGTGTTTTGTAAAGCATATTTCAAGCATCTTTTTTGCAAACCACTCCTGAAATGCCTCTCCATTCACTTTAATAGGATTATAAAAAATGTTCATAAAAACATTAAGCACATACTTGCCAACTCTCCCTGAATGTCAGGGAGACTCTCTGAAATAGGGGTGAACTCCCTGAAGAGTCTGGCATTCTCCCTGATGCTGAGCCAGTACAAGACGTGGTTGGCTTCGCCATCTGTGGCATGATGACACAGTTCAGAAATTGTGTCCTATGTGCATATATTGATGCCTATTGAGGTGGCCATTTTCATGAAGACCAAGATTTAATCAAAGACTGACAGGTAAGACAACATGACTTCAGTAATGGAGACAGAAATGTAAAAGACACTTCAGTCTATAGAGATTCATTAGCTGTTTTTCTTTAACGCATAGTTGCCTACTCTCCTGGAATGTCCGGGATGACTCCGGCATTTCTGGGAGACTTCCCGGGTTCCGGGGAGAGCAGGGCAACATCCCGGTTCTTGCCCCCCACAATAGATAAGTGGCGGGGGGCAGGGCTTAGAGCAAATATTGCATCATCTTAGCCCCAACCCCTGCTGTAATTGGCCAAAATGGTGACAATCAATTAGGAGATGGGGCCAAAATGATGCGATTCGTCAAGCCCCGCCCTCGCATGCCTGCCTCCCCCGGGATCTCCCTGAAGCCAACGAGGAAAAGTTGGCAAATATGATTAAGCATTTTGTTTTCTTTTTAGGAAACCCCTTATAGGGGAATGGAAAATGAGGTCTGCAAGTTGAAAACACAAAAGAAAGTCAACAGTCAGGGGAGGGCTGACAAACTTTAGACTCGGCTCAGCAGCCTATTATGAGCAATTTAAAGGACAGTAAATGCAGGTAGACCAGTGACCCAGCCCAAAGTAGCCCACTATGGACCCGGCCCAGGTGGGGAGATGCCTCCTTGCCCCCAAGCCCGGCCTGTCCCTGTCAACAGTATAGCAGGATTATGTTGTATCCAATAAACAATCAGGTCTGGGTGATATAAAACATGGCTGGAAATCACAGACGAGCATCAGAAAAATAAAGCAATGTATACAATAAAAGTGGCTGGATGTACAAACTAATAAAGTCATCTGAAGGGGGTTTCGCCCTTTAATTCTGGGAGCACATACAGAAGAAATACATACAATTTTTTTTTTCTTTTTCAGTGAATATTTATAATTTCTGTATGTTTACATAGAATATACTATCGTCTAACAATTAAATGATTCATGCAATTTCTTAACATGTTTAATTAATTTTCTCTTCAGTATAAATACATTTTCCCATTGACGTAGAATTTTCAGTTAATTATTTTCCTTCTAAAAAACGTAATCAAAGAAATATGCTAATCAGCTCAGCACCAGCAATCTGAGCATCATCTAATTTATCCCAGTGAAGTGCTGATTATTATGATACTAACTGATCGTGACAGAGGAGGAATTTCCATTCCCTTTTAATCATGATATGAAAGTACTGTGATTTAAAAGGAAGATGCTTTTACAACTTTAAGAGGAAGAACCTTATTGTTGTATCCTCATCATCATCATCATCAGTCAAATGATTATTTTTCATATTATTTATATTTCATATTTCATAATCTTGTTCTTGATCTCAGATCCCCTTACATTGGCTCACCCCAATACAATGCTGCAGACCTCATGTGGTGCCCTATTAATAAAGTATAATAATAATAATAATAATAATAATAACAACAACAATAACAATAATAATAAAAATAATAATAATAATAATAATAATATAATTTAAGTACTTTAGGGGCTTATTTTCTAACACTGTATTTTAATCCCAGCTAAATGCAATGGGCCTCATTTAGAGATACGAGCAGAGCTTAAAAAAGGAGTAAACTTGCACCTTGGCAGGGAGGGCAATTTTAAAATGTGTGGACAAATTTAGAGTCTGAAGGGGGTGGGACCTAGCTCAATTCTAAATTGCAGTGTAAAAACAAAACCGTCCAGTATTTGTGTACTAAATGCAAAATCTGTATTTTTTTCTCCGCATGCAAAAAATAATAACAATGGTTTGTCCAAGAGCAAATTTGCACCTTTTTTTCTTTAGCACAGAGATTGCTGCTTATTTTATTGGTTAGCTGCAGTGGGGAGCTCTAGTCAGAGGGAGCAATGAATTATCTAAGATTGGGCTTCAAACAATATATACCAAGAAAATATAGTAAATATAGAGTAATCTGTAATTTAACAAAGAACTGTAGCATTGGAAAATTTCCACCGTTTGAACACACAAACAATAACCTACAGGAGATCCACTGGTTAGAAGAATGCAGTGTCATTGGGATTCCTTCCTCCTGAATCCTAGATGAGTAGAGATAACAAACTACCTATGACTTTGGCTATGGCTGGAGCTGTCTTAGACATATTATCTGTACAATTTAAAAACACTAGGTTTAGACTGATACTTTTGACATTTCTAATAATATACATCAGGCAAGTTGTGCTAGTAATAGGAATATATTTGTACCTATGGAACCCAACTGGAAAAATATAATAACAATAAAATGCCACATTTCCAAAATACATAGATCATAATAAAGCAAAACACCACAATGAGTACAGTGCTGACGAGAGGGATACCAAGTAGACTTAATATTTATTTTCAACTGTGTCTGGCACCCTGCTCTCGCCACAATTTAGTCATTCACACCTTACCTAGTGAGTGATCTGACATTATACAAGGCAGATGTACACACACATTGACATTTACAATGTTCAGCACGGTGGCTTAGTGGTTAGCACTTCTGCCTCACAGCACTGGGGTCATGAGTTTTATTCCTGACCATGGATTTATCTGTGTGGCGTTTGTATGTTCTCCCCTTGCTTGCATGGGTTTCCTCCGGGTGCTCTGGTTTGCTCCCACACTCCAAAAACATACTGGTAGGTTAATTGGCTGCTATTAAATTGCCCTTTGTCTCTATCTGTCTGTGTGTGTGTATGTTAGGGGATTTAGATTGTAAGCTCCAATGGGGCAGGGACTGATGTGAGTGAGTTCTCTGTACAGCGCTGCGGAATTAGTGGTGCTATATAAATAAATAGATGATGATGTTCATTTTTGTCCAGAAAGGCCACCGACAGGACTCTTGAGGATATTATTTTGATGGCCTTGAAACTACCAATGTAGATTATCGGAACTGAAAGAGTAAAAAGGTACAATGGTATGGTAGATGGCATGGTGGTGTGCAGCACGGTGGCTTAGTGGTTAGCACTTCTGCCTCACAGCACTGGGGTCATGAGCTCAATTCCCAACCATAGCCTTGTGTGGCGGATTCAACTCTACCCCTTTATACCCTCTTTGTAAAAATTGTTTCTTTAAATTTGAAGATTGTTTCTGGAACATTTCGGGTTAAGCTTAATCCGTTGAAATGCTTATATCGATACTATCCAGCCATTTATAGTAATTGTTACTATTGGTGGCAATGAAAGAATTTGAATCAGTGGACTTACTGTAATTACTAGTGAATATGTTCTTATTTTTTATATAGATCCTCAGATCCAATGATGGAGGATCTATATAAAAAATAAGAATGGTAACAATTGCTATAAATGGCCGGATAGTATCCGAATAAGCCAATTTCAATGGATTAAGCATAACTGCACGGAACCCGAAATGTTCCAGAATCAATATTCAAATTTATTTTATTTATTTATAAAAGGATACCAACCCTCAGAAATCAATTAGTTAGGAGCTACATTAGAAATCCTCAGTGGGAAAATAACAAAACCAAGGTTTTTTTCAGATGTGGCTGGTGCAGAGTATGTAGAAATACACCGAAGGAGATTACAAAAAGGGTTGAAGTGAAATCCTCATCTACAAGTCAAGCATACAATATAAAGACCTTCATGGCCTGTAATTCAACTACCGTAATTGTGTATATTTGGTCCAATGTACATGTAACAAACAGTATGTCGGCAGAATCTCAAGGAACTCAACCTCTATGTCAGCCGATTTTAATACATTTCATAATTGCGATACAAGACACATTCTTTTGTGGGCTACAAAAAATAAAAGGGGATTGGAGGAAAAAAGTTCTAACTTAGAACTAGCACAAGCGGAGATGAGACTCAATGGATACCTTTTCTCTAAACAATGATTTTGAAACCAAGTAGTTTCTGATGTAAGATTTTGATCTAGCTTCTGACTATGTGGATTTTCACCCTTTCAGAATTGTGGTTTAGAGAGGGGTATACAAAGTCTGGATTATCTATATATTTGCTCCTTTATTTAAGCACAATTGATGGGAGTAATAGAGAATGATTTAAATTATGTTATGCTAATACCAGTCATTTCCGCCATGTATTTTTGTATATGTATATGACGTACATTTAATTGTAATAAATGGATTTATGTCTGCATGAATGACCCTAACTAAATCCCAATAGAGTAGTAGGGTGATTTTAACAATAGTTATAACCCATGAGGGTATTATGCATGGGATACTGTCATGTCATGCAGGAGCATGACTGTCATTCAATGACATCAGGCTGATGGAAATCCTAAGTTTAGTGGTTTACAGTTGACCCAGGTGTTGAAGCAAATAGATTATGTATTATATTATTATGCTACCAAGTATGACAGTACTAATTAGCAATCAATTTTATTGTAGTAAGAGATCACAATATTTTGCTGCAATGGTTCTCCTACAGTCCTATAGGATTAAGTTTGTATTAGGTAAAGCAAGTCTGATGACTAGCAAAGATTAATGTTTCATTTTAATGTATATCACGATTCTCCAAATTGAGCAGATATGAATAGGATTAACACCAAATATTAGAGATAGAAGTTCGGACCCAGCTAGCTATGTGAAGCTGCTGGGAAGAGAGAGATTAACTACCATAGGGGAAAACAACACATTGCGAGGGAAGCATTAGATGAGCTTCATATGCCGTTAGAATTCATAGCTGTATGGATACAGATAGACATAGGGCTAGATTTACTAAACTGCGGGTTTGAAAAAGTGGAGATGTTGCCTATAGCAACCAATCAGATTCTAGTTATCATTTATTTAGTACATTCTACAAAATGACATCTAGAATCTGATTGGTTGCTATAGGCAACATCTCCACTTTTTCAAAACCTCAGTTTAGTAAATATACCCCATAGAGTTGGAAGGTATGAATTAGAGTAATAATCCAGTTAAAACTTGTAGGGCTTACTGAATAAGTGTGTTTTATGTACTTTTTATTTTGGTAGGGATCGGGGGGAGGAGTGAGCCTACAATAGTCTACACGGAAATATTCACGCTGCGGTGTATAGGTTTTCTATCAGCGTGTAATATTAAATTGATACAGGGTGTTGCAACATTTGGATCGTAGGAGGTATCTGATAAGTGGAGGATATTATATGATGGTATTAGCCTGATTCCCACTCCAGTTCGAAAGAAGACTTTTTAGGATACGCACAGGTGATAATTAGACATCTTAATAGTGATTGGTCAGTTCAGGTATAAATAGAGGAAGTGTCCATAGCCCCGCTAGCCTTGACAAAGATTACACAATCGAAACGCGTCAGTAGGGGGCAGACACCTGTTCAGGATTACTTCTTCCCCGAGGTTTTTGCTTGAGGAGTTGCCTGCTCTCCTTTGACACATTATATACGCTATATACCATCAACTTTGGGGTAAGAGGCCATCCAAAGCAGGATGTACAGATGAATGGTTTTATCGAAGTTTTTTTTATTATGTTGTTTTCATACATTGCTGTTTTTGTTATAATAAACCTCTTTTAAACAAAAGGTAATGCACTCTTAGTATTTTTCTTTATATGTGCATGTAAGAATATTTGCTGACCAGTGGAGTCAACTGAGAAGGACGGGTTGAAAACGTTAGAGAAGATAAAGACATCGTATTACATGTAAGCACATACCCTTAAGGAGGTTTTCTGGAAAGAGGCACTTGGTGAAGTTTGGTGTTGCATGGCATATGCAAACCGAAGGGGGGTTCGTAATGCCTGGAAACCCCCCTCCAAACCTGGGGCACTGTATAATTGAGGTGGCTGGACCCTGCCCCCACTGCACACGGCTCTGCTTGAAAAGGGAGAGCTGCGTGCACCTAACAGTAGTGCACGCAGCATTGCCCATGTATATTATGGGGATAGGAAGAGTCGGAGAGCAGCAAAGCACTGTATCAAATTATAGTCACACCCCCATGCATGCTGGTCATGCCCACTGGCGGCATGGTGTGGAAACCCCCCTCTACCAATCCTGTGTTTGCCCCTGCATGCTAAACACACGAGGGTTCTTGATTGGACAAGTGCATTTATACAAGTCTGCACTATGATTTCTCTTTTTTGTTTTGGTATTACTGCATACCATCTTGAGAATACACAAGAAAGCGAGCAACACATCATCAGCAATTGACTTTATCTATCTGTCAACCTGGTTGTGAGAAAGAAATCATACATTCGAGACGTTTAATAGAAGGATAAAGTTTTATTTATGAACATTTATCGACATATGTCAGTCACCAGCGCCGTTCCTATATTCATTTTATTTTTGATGTTGCTAGGTTAGCTTTATATCTCATTATGAGGACCAAGGTTATACATTATTAGCAAGGGTTATAGATCAGATGAGTGGACAAATGGTGGTCTGACAGAGTCTGGTCGTCTTCATAGAGACCAACCGCATTCCAGAGTGTGGTTGATTTCACCAAAAACATCTGCTTGAGAAGGGCCCAAATCTTATTCATGCTGTGGGACCAACTATTGCAGTAGATACTATAATATGGCAAACGTTGTTTAGACATTGCTCATATAGAACAAAGGTCACCCTTTAAAGAAAACATTCAGCTCAACAATGCATTGTCTCTACTTCAAATAATTATTTTTTTTTTAAAAGGAAAATGAATCAAAGATTTGCAGCTCATTCTGCGTGTGTACAAACTGTTCAGTGATGATGTATTTTAGAATTGGGTTGCTTGATTAATTTTGTGAGCCGCATCAGGCACGGCAAACTGGAAGCCTCACCAGTTCATGCCTCTGTGTGTGAACTCATCAATCTGTACAGAGCATTTTTACTAATAATAATAATTTTTTATAGCACCAGCAATGCTTTACGATTGGGAACAAACACAGTAATAAAATAAGACTAAGGGGTAAACTAACTAAAACTTCTAAAAAGGGAAAGTGGAGGTGCTGCCCATCACAACCAATCAGATTCTAGCTATCATTTTCTAGAATAAAGTAGATAAATGATAGCTAGAATCTGTCTTGTTGCTATGAGCAACACCTCCACTTTTCCATTTATAGTAAACCTTTTCCTAGGAATTAATAAACAGACAAAAAGAGAGCCTGCCACAGTGATTGATGTTAAAAAAACATACCTGATTTTGTCCTGGCATTACTGCTTTTAAAGAAAGGTAGTTGCTATAGCTTTATGGGGATTCATGCTTTTATAATTACAAAGCTTCCTTTCTGCTTTAAACAAACTGTAAACTGGACACTTTTTAAAGATACCAATGTGAGGTAATTTCATTACACTGATAGGGCAACTTTAATTATATTTTCCCTGTTCTGGTAACGTATTTCCTGCACTTATTTTGCAAATTTACTTAACACCTTAATGACTGTGATATTATTTACCTAAATGGCCTTAATGCCCAGAACACCTTTTTCATTTTATAATCAACCATGAATAATTTAATATTGTTTTTTGGGGCATATTGGAATTTTTAGTGGAGAAAATGTATTTATATTTTAGAGAAATTACTAGTTGAAGTTACCCGAGTTTAAATCTTCAAGTTATTACGTTTTCAATGAGTTGGATGTAACTGTCAACCTTTTAAAAATATTTAGCAGTTTAGCAGCTCTTCCAACACACACATGAGGTGGCTGCCCAATGTCCTTTATTTTTTTTTATTAATTGTCATCCAAATCCATCCAGTGGATGGTCCAGAACAGGCACCCCTAGTCAAAGTCATGCCCAGCGTACAGAAACAGGAGGTCCAACCTGGACCTCAAACCCCCTAGTATGTATTCTGGGATCCAATGTTACCATTCTCTGATGTTTTCATCCAAATGCATCCAGTGGAAGGCTCAAACAGGCTCTGGGTCAAAGTCATGCCCAGCATACACCAACGGGAGGTCCAACCTGGACCTCAACTCCCCTAGTATGTATTATGGGATCCAATGTTACCAGTCTCTGAAGTTTTCATCCAAATGCATCCAGTGGAAGGCTCAAACAGGCTCTGGGTCAAAGTCATGCCCAGCATACACCAAATGGAGGTCTAACCTGGACCTCAACCCCCCTAGTATGTATTATGGGATCCAATGTTACCAGTCTCTGAAGTTTTCATCCAAATCCATCCAGTGGAAGGCTCAAACAGGCTCTCTGGGTCAAAGTCATGCCCAGCGCAGGACCGTAACTAGGGCTGTGCGACAGGGGCGACCACCCAGGGCGCAACACTGAAGGGGGGCGCAATTTAGGAATATTTTAGATTCATTTGTTTAAAATTGAGGGCTAGGGGGCGGCATTTGTCTTTCTCTCCCCAGGCGCTAGAATTCTAAGTTACGGCTCTGGCCCAGCGTACACCAACGGGAGGTTCAACCTGGACCTTAACCCCCCTAGTATGTATTCTGGGATCCAATTTTACCATTCTCTGAAGTTTTCATCCAAATCTATTCATTGGAAGGTTCAAACAGGTTCTCTGGGTCAAAGTTCTGCCCAGCGTACACCAACAGGAGGTCCGACTGAGACCCTAACCAACCTAAAACCTGGACAGGATCCAACTGGACCAGCTCGAGTTGGTTTCATCCCAATAGGTGCAGGTGTATCCGAATGCATAGCCAGACAGACAAACAGACCAATTATTTTTATATATAAGATATTGTAATGTCTAGGCAAAATTAGAAATAAAACATGCTCTGTGACACTTCCCATAGTTAACTTCAAACAAGTAAAGCAATCCCAAAAAGTTACATAAAATGTACTTGACTTCTTCTCAGTAGTACAGGGGTAGCAAATATGTATATGTTGAATTTATAGGGTGACAGACAAAGGTACATAATATAATTTACAATGTGTTTTTAATGTAATATATGAAGCCTCTGCACCTGTGGGAGGGAAGAAGATGGTGGGTAGATTAAATGTTGTTGGTTGGTGCCTTGTTTTTGTGTTTGGGCAATATTAATCCTGTTAAACATCTACACATTTTTTGTATGTGTGTGAGCAGCCTTTGTTTAAGGTGCTGGGAGTGAGTTCAAGGAAGATGGACATTTATAACTGTATTTTTGTTTTTGTTTATTGGGTTTTAGTTTATTTACTTAATTATTTTTTTATCTCTGTTTTTGTTACTATAGTTGAAGAAGTACAAGATCCAAGTTACCCATTAACCTCAGCATTGTAAGACAATTAGTGATGGTGATCTAATCCTAGCTGGCAATAGGTAATTATTACAAGTTATATTGTCCCATAAATCGCAAGCTTGCACAAGCTCGTCCCTCCTTCCTCTTGTATTCTTGACTGTACCCTGTGCGTCCTTGTCCCTTTCCTCCTGCATATTGTCTACGTCGCCTACTATTATGTCTTACTAACTGTACCTTGGGCCTGATTCATTAAGGATCTTAACTTAAGAAACTTCTTATTTAAGTCTCCTGGACAAAACCATGTTACAATGCAAGGGGTGCAAATTAGTATTCTGTTTTGCACATAAGTTAAATAATGACTGTTTTTTCATGTAGCACACAAATATCAACTTTATATTTCAGTGTACAAATAAGCTATCAAGTATTTGTGTGCTACATGAAAAAACAGTCAGTATTTAACTTATGTGCAAAACAGAATACTAATTTGCACCCCTTGCATTGTAACATGGTTTTGTCCAGGAGACTTTAATAAGAAGTTTCTTAAGTTAAGATCCTTAATGAATCAGGCCCCTTGTGTTTATGCGCCCGCATATACTTGTATTATGCTATTATACCCCCGGTTTTGTACTTCTTTTTTTGCCTGTACTGTGTTATATAATTTTTCATTTTATATGATCTACTCCCCACTGTACGAAGCTGCGGACATATGTCGTGCCTTATGAACAATAATAATTGTCACAGAGACAAGTCCTGGTGATATCATGGCATCATTATGCAGTAGGCGGGACACCCAAGACACCAAATGAGTAAGTTCCACTTCCGCCATGGTGAACGTCATTCATATTGAACATGTTTTACTGAACATGTACCTGGGAGCCAAATGAAAAGGCCCCGGGACACACAATGCAAACTAAAGTATGCCAGTGACCAACCAGTTGTTTGGTCTGGTGGGGAAGCAGCAAAACCACCTGCCCGCTAGGCGTACTGTCCGTAGATGAATGTCCTGTAGCACAAAGGGATGGCACAACAGATTGTAGAACTTTGCTGGCCGGTCCTTAAGGGGTTAAGCCCTTGCAGGCTAGCGTGTGCTCTATCTGTAAGACGTTACTTCTTAGGCTTCCAAACCAAACCTGAATCACAGAGCCCTTCCAAAACCACTAAAAGTTATAACTATTTTTCAAAGCAGAACAGTAAAACAGAGCACTTATTGGCAGATCGTTAGCAGGAGACAGAAGTACTATGTGCCATGACATCAGAATGCTCCCTGACCCAAATCCATCATTTAGGCTAAGATCATAGCTCTGCTCTCCTGCCAACACTATATCAGAGATACAATACATGGTACGTTATACGACTGCCCAAATAAAGTTCAGGTTTGCCGTTTTTGATGTATTTCGCACATTTTCCTTATTTCCTTTTATATTATAGACCTAAGGAACAGCTAAAAAAAGCCTAGTAGATTTGATATAAAAGTACAATTTGCTCCCATTTCTGTAGCATCCTAAATCTAGCATAGTCTAAATGAAAACCACAGCTGACTGACCTCATAAATGGAAAGGAAAAAAGGTACCTTCATTAAATCAGTTGTATTTTAATTCATAATTTAAGTTAAATAAAGAGGGACTTATAAACAGCTGTTTCTAATATTGAGTCCCCTCCCTACCGCACATGAAAGCGACATTATTCTTCAAGCAACTTCACCACCCTTGGGTGTTATCAGCAGAGCATTTTCTAAACCCACCTAATGCATTGGAGGTAGCCTGGGTTTATTTTTCTTTCAATAAAATAAATGGTTTTGTAATTAAATTTCTCCACTGACGGTGCTTAATGGCCATATTGACAAGTGCTAATGTATGGCAAAAGAATGAGCTTGAAATGAAACATGCTGTTTTTCAATCTGCAAGCAATTTCGCACCGGGCCAATCAAAAATAATACTCGGTCCAGCAAAACATTTTCATTAATCTACTAACCTAATGCATGCTGCCCACTCAGCAGAGCAAGGACACTTCTTTGCAAGGAGGAGGAGGGGGGAGGGGGGGGAAAGAAAGCTGAAATTTCATGAAGTGAACCGTTGTTTGAAACCATCTTGTGGTCTCTGGCAACAAAACTTGTGGAAACTCGCTGACTTTACACCATGAAATTCTGCAGCTGTCTCCTGAGGGACTGGCTGCTGCAGCGTACTAGTGTTTGGCAAAGAGTCAGCTTTGAAATCTGTCTCTTTTTCCCCTTAGCTAAATTTATTTTTGAATAAATCTTCTCGTACCGAGAAAAAAAAAAAAAAAAAAGTGAAATCTATTATATATTTGGACTTCAACTGCAAGAATAAAATGAAAAAGGAAAACCATAAGTCGTCTAAAGTGCATCAATTCAGCTGTAGTGTTTAGAATACTTTCCTGAATGGTAAATTAAACAATACTGTGTTTTACTCATTATTTTAAATTAGGTAACACTCAATTGAAACAGGCATGGGGCTTTTGCCATTGCATGACAAAACAAGTATTACAAATGCCTTTTGCAGTTGTTAGGATTACAAGCGGTTTCCATAGTCTTACCACTAGGAGGTTGAGTTCAAGAGTGTTCTAGCTACCATGGCATTCACGCTCTGTACCCTTCGATTACAAATGGTTTATTAAATGCAGAGTAAGTCTGTAACATACCCTGACATTCGATGCTGTAACAGTGAGAGCGAGGAGCTTAGTAATAGAAATCTGTTTCTTCCTGAGGAGAAGGCTGATTTTAAGTGGCAGCCAGAAAATATTAATGACGTGCAACATTTCATTGTTTAAGCCAATGAGTGCTGCTTTGGATATGGAACCGATTGTGACAGGCATTAAATAAAGCACTTTATCATATTCGCTGTTATTATTATTGCAAATGTTTAGAGCGTCCTTCCAAATATTGGAATCTATTCATGTATATTTACACATGTTTTAAAGTACGGCAGTTATATGGAATGCATGCAAATCCAATAACAGTTACATGAAAAGTTATTAACAGAGTGATGGTTTATATCACTGTTGATATTTTTTACACTTTTTTTTATATTAGAAGTAAAAATTGTATTTTTAGAAATTATAGCTTTCAAATTTGCTGGCTTCTAGGAGATGCCAAGATTTAAAACCATATTCCAGGTACATCTATACACTTCTGGGGGTAAAAGTATCAAGCTGGGAGTTTTCCGGCGGGTTTGAAAAGTGGAGATGTTGCCTATAGCAACCAATCAGATTCTAGCTATCATTTTGTAGAATGTACTAAATAAATGATAGCTAGAATCTGATTGGTTTTTCAAACCTGTTGGAAAACTCTCAGCTTGAGGCATTCTACATTCTAGACAGAGACAGACATTTAATAATGTACTTTATAACGCCACATGCATTTTCCTCAATAGCAGCTAAAATTGTTATTTTCTTACCTTATGTATCAATTATTTTTAGATTAGATTGTAAGCTCAACTGGGCAAGACTATCTTTACCTTCTATTCCATGGCATTGTATATAGTTTGTGTTAGTTTTGTAAGTGCTTTATAAATAAAATAGAATAATAGTAGTTGAAATACAATTTACATGATTGGTAACCGTATTTATTTCTGGGGGGAAATGGTAGAAACTCTGGATAGAAAATATTTGGATATCTATTATATCAAATAGATGCATTAGGAAACAAGTTGAGTGTGTACATATTAAGATAGGTTTGCATTTCATGATCTATTGGGTAATCTATTGGATTATTTAATGGAATTAGGCAGCTTTTCTCTGTTCTGCATAAATATGTAGTCATGATCATCATCATCATCACCCTTTATTTATGTAGCGCCACCAATTCCGCAGCGCGGTACAGAGAATATTTGTCATTCATATAAATCCCTGCCCCATTGGAGCTTACAGTCTAAATTTCCTAATGCATACACACAGACTAGGGTTCATTTTGTCAGCAGCCAATTAACCTACTAGTATGTTTTTGGAGTGATCATATGTAATCCAACATGATCTCCCTACTATACAACACGGCCTAATATGGGAGTGCTTTCTTGTAAAACAATAATAATAATAATAACAACAATAACAATAATAAGTAATTTAACTTATGAATTGATATCGGACATTAGAACTTCTCTGCAGCCTACATTAAGCACGAGATCACATGTTATGAGCCCTTTTAAAGAAAGTGCTTCTTAAAATCATAGACTGAATCTTGCAGTTTGTCTTTTCTTTGGTAACGTACTAAAGAACAGACCTCAGCCAGGCCCGGCGCTCCCATTAGGCAAGGTTAGGCACTTGCCTAGGGCGCCGGGCTCTGGAGAGCGCCACAGAATGAAAATTACTTTAAAACTGTGCGGCGACTGCTGACCATACCTGTCACAGCATTCAGATACATCCACGGGGAGGGGGGAAGAGGCTATTGCTCACCACTGCCGCCTCTTTGCTCCGTCTCCTCCCCTCCACTCACTGACTGTCGGGCCATGACAACATCATCACGGCCCGACAGTGTCAGTGAGTGGAGGGGAGGAGACGGAGCAGAGAGGCGGCGGTGGTGAGGCAAGGTAAGGAAAGACGGTATGAGGGGGGAGGAGGGAGGAGGGCGCCGATTTTTGCGGTGGGGGGGGCGCCGATTTTGACAAAATGCCTAGGGCGCCATGGACCCTAGCACCGGCCCTGACCTCAGCACTTACCTACAGTGTTTATTGTGGTAGGTCACAGGATGAACCTGTCCTGGCAAAGGAATTGCAAAGTGCTTGCTAAGGTCTGAGCACCTGATGCTGAGTTAGGACTTAGGAGCAAAGCAAATGGAGTATATTTGCTCCTGGACAAACCATATTACAATGCAAGAGGTGCAAACTGGTTTTGCCAAGGTGCAAATTTGCTCCTTAGATTTACTTTGCTCCTAACTCAGCATCAGGGCCTTAAAGAGCAATCCTATAGAACTTCATTGCACTTTTAACTCACTTTTAGCGCTAATAAACACTGCAGGATTGACGCAAAGCTAAGTGAGCGCGTGTCAGTAAGTGCGTGTGTATTCAGGTCCATTGGACTTACAGTATTTTTCACACTATTAGCGTTCTAGCGAGTTAGATATCGTTGAGAATGTGGTATAACTAAGATAAAAGCCATGTGTATGGCGCTTTACCATAAAGTTCCTCCAGCTCGCTTTAATCCTGTTGGAAATATTTTAGAACATATATTCCTGCACCCCTTTATACCTCTGTCATCTTTTCAAGATCATAATCTATTTCCATATGGGTCGAACGTTGTAGGTCCATTAACTTTACAACCATACTAACCTATGATTCAACAGTATATCAGGTACTGGATTTGAAAATAGTCTAAACCCCATATAAACAACCAAAAAATGGGATGGTGTACCTAGTCTGCCACAAAAGCCCTCATGCACGTAATATACAATTGATAAGTAAATTTATTAAAACATTCTAAAAACCACAAAAAAATGTTACAGTGTGACCACATGTTAGAAAGTATCAATGCAAAATAGAACATATAACAAAGTAGGTGCACCTACACGATGTTCAAAAATAGATAAAAAATAGATAGGTATATACCAGTCCAGCAACTTAGCGCAGCCGCTTCTCTTATCCTTATTGTGCGCTGTATATTCATTCATGAAGACAGAGTTCCCAGATAACATAAAACTGCAGTATAGAGCTGTAGAACAGTGTATAGGGGGAGGATCTACTCCATAAGTAGTAACAGGACTCCAAATGATTTTGTCAAAGGTGTATCAAAGTCTCTTACCAGATCCCTGGCATCATATCGCAAGACCTGTACCTTGATGGTATATTCCGAATCCTGAATTGAGTTGACCTCCTCTGTTTGGTAAATATAGAAATTGGTCGGAGCTCCGATAACCGCTCCTATCTGTACCACACTGTCGGCAAACAGTAGCACATTGGATAGCGCACATCAAACGTCATAGAGGTGCGCACCCCTCTCCTACGGGACTCTCCAGAAATGATCAAAGGGTGAGCGGTTGCTTGTAAAGAAGCACTATTAGATAAATGGCACTTGGTATTTAGCCAACAAAGGTATTGCTGCTCACCTGACGCGTTTCATCACCGTATGAGTGATTTCCTCAGAGATACATATCACAATGACCCTGATCCACAGTAAATTACAAACAATTAACACATGGTAAAAAAATTAACCCTTTGTTCTTCGTGCATGAGTGCTCTGCCCCTATTCCCATAGAGGATGTTAGATCAATTAGCAAGGACCTTTATCAGATGTTAGCATTTTTAGAAACAAAATATAATTTTATCCCAATACATATATCATCCGATCTTATGTGGATACCATTCTCATTACACTTTATCCATCTCTGAAAATAAACATAACTAGATATCCTACATATCAAATCCAAATTTGTTAGTTGTAAATCTATAAACCTATATTACAATTAATATCTGTACATTCATAAGACTACAAAAATAATCTTAAGAAATATTAGCTCATGTAAATATTCTTATATCAACAAATATGAACCACAGTATATTTTTTAACCGATTTTATTTATTTCATATAATATCATTGAATTCGAGTGATTCGTTCAGACCTACGGGATACGTTGTATCTAAAAGATAAATCCAATAAACCTCCTGTTTGCATAATCTCTTATACCGGTCCCCTCCTCTTGCTGTAGGTTTTACAAATTCTAACCCTGTAATCGAGAGGCTTTCTGGGTTACTATTATGTTTCTCAGAAAAATGTCTCGAAACACTGTGAGATCTTAATCCCTTCAGGATATTCCTCCTATGTTCATTAAAACGTAATTTAAGTTTTCTTGTAGTGCGATCTACATAATATAGGTTGTAACTGCACCTTAATAGATAGATAACATAGGATGAGTTACAATTGATAAAACCACGTATGTTATATATTCTCTTGGTCTCCAGATTTTCTACTGAGTATTCTTTGTTCTTAATATGGCTACAGGTTATGCAGGGTGTACCACCACACTTATATGAGCCGTCTGGAGCAGATGGAAACCATTTCAAATGTGATCCTATCAAGGAACTATCATTACTTAATAGGGAATTGTCACCTTTGTTTTTTACTAATGGTTGTGATTTCAGAAAACTCGGTGCCAACATATTTTTTAGATTGTTGGCTTTTTTAAAAACCACTAATGATTTTTCTGGTAAAATTGATTTCAAAACCGGATCTTGTTTTAAAATAGAATAATTGGAACATAATATATTCCTTATTGCTGTAGAAGACTCATTATATTTAGAAATGAAAGCCCATTCCACATTTTCGTTATTCTTGACCTTTTTCGTTACCATTTTCTTGTTGTTAATCTCTAGATTCACTTCCATTCCCATATCTAGATGCCTATCGTTAGGGTTCAACAGAGTCTCCCTATTCATTATTTCTACTTCCTCAAATGCTTGTTGGACAAGCAAAGCCGGATATCCTCTATCAAGGAAATTTTTGGACATTATCTTAGCTTGTTGTAAAAAAACATCTTTATCTGAACAATTGCGACGTATGCGCATAAATTGTCCCTTCGGTATATTCTTTTTCCATTTGTGGTAATGGGCACTTTTAAAGTGAAGATAATTATTACACTCTACCTTTTTAAAAAATGTAGAAGTAGAGATGTTCCCATCTTTAACCATTAGAGACAAATCCAGAAACTCATTATTGGTTTATTTAAGGTGATAATCATTCTGATTCATATAGTCTACAAAGGCCCGTGCTCGTGATTCGCCCCCTTCCCAAATAAAAAATAAGTCGTCTATATAACGGCCATAGAGGACGAGGTCCGCCCCGAACTCGCCTGCCCACATGCAAGATTATTCAATGGCTCCCACGTATAGGTTTGCATAGCTCCGGGCGAAGCGCGTCCCCATGACCGTCCCTTTAGTCTGCAAATAATAACTCTAATCAAATAAAAAATAGTTGTGTGTTAAGATGAAGGATATTGAATCAACAAGAAATCTCTGAAGTTCAACTGACAGCTCACCACTTTGTTTAAGTGTCTCTTTAATCACCTCTATCCCTTTTATGTGAGGAATGTTTGTGTATAGGGATTCGGCATCCATAGTTAAAAATGCAAAAGTTTCCTCCCATGTATTATCCTGTAATAGACCTAAAAGATAAGAGGAATCATGTATATGTGATCTCAATTTAGTTACTAGTGGTTGTAAATAAAAATCCACATAACTTGAAAGGTTAGACGTCAGTGAGCCAAGACTCAAAATTATGGGACGCTCTGGGGTTGACTGTAGTTGTTTATGAATTTTAGGCAAGTGGTAATATATTGGTGTAATTGGATGGGATACATACAGAAATTCCATTTCACTTTTTGAAATTGTACCTTCCTCCATACTTAAATCCAAAAAATTTTCAATAGTGATTTATATAATTCACCCGGATTGTTTGGTAGCTTCTTATAAAACTCATCATTATCTAATTGCCTATGGGCTTCTGTCTTATAGTCTATCAGGTCTTGTATTACCACTCCCCCCCCCTTATCTGCATTCTTAATGATAATAGATGGGTCCTGTTGTAACAACTTAAGGGCCTCATGTTCTTGATGTGATAAATTAACAAGCCTCTTCTTTTTATTAGTCTTTGTATTTCCTTTCTTACTTCTGTTAAAACTATTATTCTGGGAGCATAGATCTTTAAATTGTTCCATGGTCACTTTGTAGAAACAGTCCATCTGTGGACTTTTCATATGCACTGGGAAAAACTCAGATTTTACTCTAAATTTTGATCTATTCCCTATGTTTCGTTGATTAATATCAAAAATTGTAACAGAAGAGTCTGTCTCACAGCTCTTCTGAGCCCATAGTTCCTCCAAAGCATTTAATGCTTGAGCTTCCTGCTCAGTATCTACAACAAGAGGTTGATATGTAGTATCTTAACCCCCATATAACTTTGGGGACTTTTCTTTATAAAGTTGGAATAATACGATAATGTTCTTTCTTTCTAATAAAAAATCAGTTTAAGCAAATTATAACATAAATTTAAGGACGATTAGGTGTGTTGAATACTCAACACATTTTAAAAATAATGTAGATTTAATTAAAGAAAGAAAATACAAACCTAACGACAACTTTTTTTTAATTTAACATTTTGATTAGTTGTTGTAATGATATCTTTTTGTAACAGGCAAAAAGTAGAAAAACATCTTCATTAAACATCATGGCCCTCATTCATTAAGGCATGCAAAACGAACAAAAATTGCATTGTTTTTTTAAAGAGCTAATTGGGAATAAAAACGATACAACACTGACTGAGATATGATCACTAAATTAAAATGAAACAATCCTAATTGGATTGTGACTATACACTAGAGGGAAAACAAGTGACACCAGAGTGGTTACTAAAAAATAAAAGTTTATTACATCAATAATCCACCAATAATATCACATAAAAGACCCCACTTTAGGGTGGGATGATAAAACGAAACAAATTATTGCTCAGATCAAGCTGGTATTCACTATATATGATGATTGAGATATATCAAAAAGCTCATTTAAATCCCGTATATAGCATAAAATTAATATAACTATTGCAATAATATGATATATATGGAT
The DNA here is from genome assembly GCF_038048845.1 of Mixophyes fleayi. Classification (NCBI taxonomy): domain Eukaryota; kingdom Metazoa; phylum Chordata; class Amphibia; order Anura; family Limnodynastidae; genus Mixophyes; species Mixophyes fleayi. Next base: position 321,129,499 of record NC_134404.1, read on the forward strand.
CAGTCACTACAATAAATAATAATCGCTCTGATGTTTGGTATTGTGTCTTAATTTCCTTAGCAATTCTGGAATTTGTATCAATCCAACCTGTGAATCCATAAATAAATATTCTCCTAAATAATACACAGTAGGTACTGGTGATAAAAATGAAAGTGCACTTATCAAACAATTTGTCGAAAGTCAGATCTCGGATATATATCCCATTTAATAGACGGATTGAATAACTCTAAATTCTTATGGTCCCACACAACTGAGGATAATGAGTTCAACAGTTTATCTCACAAAATAAGGATGCTGCAACCATTATCAGCACTTGTCACGTCCGGGTATTTGTCTGATAACTGCAGGATGGTGTTAGTGAAGCAAATAGCTGTCTATCAGTAGATGTTCTTTACCTCATGCAGGGTCCACACAGGAGGATTAAAAATGTAGTTTGAACACTTTATGAAGAAAGATCATCATCATCATCATCATCTATTTATATAGCGCCAACATATTCCGTAGCGCTTTACAATTGGGGACAAACATAGTAAATTAATAAACAAACTGGGTAAAACAGACAAAGAGGTGAGAAGGCCCTGCTCGCAAGCTTACAATCTATGGGACAAATGGAGTTTGACACATGAAGTTAAGTCTACATTTGCAGTCGGCCCAGCCAGAGCGCAAAGGTAAAAGTGACTCGTAAGCTATATGATCCTGTCACACAACAATGTTGGTCAAGGGGTAGTTGCATAATGGGTGGTAATAGGGTAATGTAGTGAGGTTAAGAGGGTGGTTGAGGAATATTATAAGCTTGTCTGAAGAGGTGGGTTTTCTTGAAAGCGTCTACAGAGGAGAGTCTTATTGTGCGAGGGAGGGAATTCCATAGAGTGAGTGCAGCCCGAAAAAAGTCCTGTAACCGGGAATGGGAGGATGTAATGAGTGTGGGTGAGAGACGCAGATCTTGTGCAGAATGGAGTTGCCGAGTTGGGAGATATTTTGAGACAAGAGAGGAGATGAATTTTGGTGCAGCATTGTTGATGGCCTTGTAGCTCACTCTGTTGGAAATAGCAGTATAATTCTGGTAAATTGACGCGTTTCGTCTGACTCAGTCGGAGTTTTTGAAAGACACCACAGCAATATCAATATCAATAAGCAACAGTTTTGTTTTTTTTAAAAAAACGCACATAAATTGGTCATATGCACGTCCACTTTCAGCTAGGAGCGAATCTGAAGATACGTCTGTTGATGTATATGGGTCTAGGGGCGCTCTGTTCTAACAGACAATGCACTGCAGGATACGTCCAATACATATGTGGAATATAAAGTCCCAAAAGAATGCACAGAAAAAAATATTCACTTGTTAATAATATAATCATTAATAACAAAACATTAAAAAAAGTGTATTTGTCTTTATTTCCCCTCCCATAAAATACATTTATTAGGATGCTACTTATGTCTGCTGTACATAAAATGCATCGCTAGAGTTGTTCCTGATTGCAAACACATGTTCTAGCATGAATACACAGCCATCATCTCTAGTAATTGGCACTTACACCAGACCTGTAGCTGGTGGAAGTGATAGGACAGAAAAACACGTACATTAGAGATGCCCAAAGCTTGCATCGGACATTGCTGCGTGCGCTCAACCTTGGCACGACTCCGTGCATGCGGCCAGTCCTCTCTCCATTCTGCCCCAGAAATCTTAGGTTGTAGAAAGGGTCCTTTGCGCTCGAAGATGGATTGGCCGCTGCTGTGTTCACTGGTATATAGTCGGTTCTGGGCATGCGCAGAGCGTTCTTGCGTGGCATTTTTGTTCCTTAATGAATCAGGCCCCACATGTTTTGCAATAATCTTTTTTCTCTTAGATTTGATGTAATTTTGTAGCCGGGTTTATTTGAACTTTATTATTACTTTAGAACCTTGTGAGTGTGCGAGGTGCATGGAGGATAATTATTTTTGGACAGCATTCTAAGACAAGACTCATTGAACTTGTCCTCCATTGGTTGTACTCAGTCCTCTACCGGAGAGCATGGTAGTCAAAATAATAGTGTCCGGAGCAAACTAAATATATTATATACAGTATACACTACACATACATATGGTATGCACACAGTCGTGCCCTAGATTTGTTGACAAGCCACAGAATCAAGCACATTATCTTACCAATGAATCAATCCCCCTGCTGGCCTCAAGTGTTACTACAGCAGATTTGCCGTTTCTTACATCTAACAAAAGTTGGTCCATAAACAATGCAAACTTTCAAAATCACTATGACCTTACAGCCTTACTGTTCTTACAGCCTTAATAGTCTGCAAATATTTCTGTATAGTCAGTTACTTATTGCCTGAACTCACATATTATACATATGTGTTTTACTCTTATTACATTTTAGTGAGTACGTCTTGTGGAAGGGGATTCTGAACAGAAGTATCCCACCTAAAATCACATATGCATGTGGTCTTAGGGACTCTTGCCAGTTATTTGACCATGGACTTTCGTTTGGTCATGCAACAGTTAAATTACCTCTCTATTTTTCCTAGTACCTCTTTGCAAGAGCCCTACATCTGATGCTTTCTACAGCATCTGAGTGACCTTTCTTTCTTTGCTTTGATCATTCAAGTCAAATATCTTTTTAAAAACAATTTCTTCTGCATGTATGAGGCTCAGTTTATACTGGCGTTCAATGAATGCTCGGTTAATACTAGCCTATATGTCTCTAGAATATTTTACTTGTACAAGTAATACAAAGATGTATTGATGGAAACTGAATGATCTCTTGAATGGTAAAAAAAAAAAAAACCTGCCAGACCAAAACATTAGACACAGTGCCAACTTCAAAGTTTAATTTACCTATAAGCTGCTGGATGTTGATTCAACTCCAAACTTTATTTTGAAGCCGTGGGTCGGTTTCCTGTGTAAGTAATGCATGATGAACTATTCAGATGATCAATTTGGACTACTCTACTCTAGAATAGATAAAAATAAAGAATACAAATGTAATAAGAATGGTGTCATTACCAGCGTAAAATAGATTGGTTCAAAAAGCATTTTGATAGGTCATTGACTTCAGATTGGCGTGTTTGTGTGTCTGTTTTAGGGAAATTAGATTGTAAGCTCTACTGGGGCAAGGACTGATGAGCTTGAAATAAATTACTTAATTATACAGTGCTGCATATTATGTTGGCATTAAATGAAATAAAAGGAAAATAATGATATTACTTGCTTTCTGAATTAAACATAAAAAGAGATTGGGGAACGACTTAATGGATGACCACAAACATGACTTGTTTTGTGGGGCTAAATGGAGATAAACTTATATCACTCAGTAGGGCAGCAGTAAATTCTATGATCATAACCCTATTAAAGATTGTCAGCCACAAAGCCAGGAGAGACAGGATCAGTAGAGATATACTGTATGGGCACCTTCTATAAAAACTGGTGCATTACTTATTGTGCTGTAACCAATAGCAACCTATCAAATTCCACATTTTTTTCAAGCAGAGTTTGAGAAATGATAAGTAATCATCTGATTGGTTGTTAGGAGTTATAACACATTGTTGCACAATTAACTTAATGTCACATCTTTCATAACTGTCCCTGTTGTACCCACTACAGGGACAAATAAGTTAAATATATTTTTTTAATAAATATAGTTAAGAAGCTTGGCCTCCTATATCATTCCCCCTGTATAATATTTATCCCATTAACAATTCAATTTAGCATCTTTGGAGCTTATGCAAACTTGGTCTTAAAACGTCTGTAAATTACTCTTCGAATCATTATCAGTGCATATTTGCCTCCTAACAGGCATATGTGCTTCTATTAGCGGGTCCACATGAGCCACATTTGCATAAACACGCCTTTAGTTTACTTGACCAATGATAGAACGCCTCTTCCCTCCTCCCGCCTCTCCAGGTGCAGACAGGCGTAAGTGCCAGATACGCAAAATTCTGCATAGACCCCCACTTGTGCGGACCTATTGTACACAAGACGCGCTATGTAATCTGGCATAGGTCCCAATCTGCGTCAGCCCTTAAATTACAATTTAAAATACTATTTCAACTATGTAGCCCCTTTTATGCATTGTTCGACCATTGTCAGTACTGTGTGTACCATATAGGCAGGAAAGTGTGGAAAATTATTATCAGGATACAATTTTAAAAGTTGAATTTAAAGTAATATAGTTGTAAATGTTATTTATATAATTAAACTAATCAGTGCTTTCATTGCATGGTAATGTAATAGATCTTTGCTATTTTCTATAATTAAAAACATTTGTTTTGGTTATATGTACTGTTTTGTTATACAGTTAGTTATATGTTTTGTTTTGTTATACAGTTTAGTATGTTGGTTAGTTTGTTTTAGAAACAGGCGGTTTCACTGTTGCTATTGCTGCTGATGAGGATTGAGCCACAGATGGACACAGACAGGGATTGCAGGAGATCCATTTGCTTGGCTTATTGGCAAACAACTGGATTTGTATCCAGCTTGGTCACACACATTGTAGACAAATTTGTCAAACCTGGACATATTCAAGGGGGGGCGGGGGACAAATAAACATATCTAGGAGGATCCTATTGCAAAATACCTTAGCACACAGACCATATCTACATTTTGATCATCTCCAACACCTGTTTTGGGGCTCACACATGTCCCAATTTTATGATGATTTGGCTGAAATCATCCAAAGTAGCATCCAAAACATGCACAGATCTTAGTACCTATCTCTTTTGACTTAAAGGAAATGTTCACTTAAAAATGTTTTTGTATTCATATCCTCCAATGGTTAATAAGATGATCTGCAAACATTGTTATTAGAGTTTCTGATATCTTATTGTTGGAAAACACATTTAAATGTATCGTCTATGTAATATGACACATCACTGACCCTTGTGTATCAAACCATCGTCCCATACATGGTAAGCTTGCGAGCAGGGCCCTCTTACATCTCTGTCTGTATGTATTACCCAGTATTGGTTTACTACTGTTTGTTCCCATTTGCACAGCGCTACGGAATCCGCTGGCGTTATATAAATATATGTTGATGATGACGATGATTGTGAGCCGCTCCACTGAAGCACTAAGCATTAGCTGCTTCACAGAGAGCGGCAACCTTTTTGCAACAATTTTTAAAAGTAACAGCGCGCAAAAATAATTTAGTGTGGCGTTCCCATTATAAGTTATAATAGATAATTGCGTCTCCTTCTAATTAGACCTTTATGCAATATAGTACGGAAAATAGCAAAGCCTACTGTGTCTAAAGTATTTTTTCCCCTTGTTTTTACATCTTTAAATTCCTCTGACACTAGGTTTAAATCCAAAGTGCACATGTAACAGTCTAAAAGGTAAAAGGAGGAAGAATGCTGATTAAATGTTCTATACATGTATGGCAGTGTGTAAATAAACACGTGTATATGTATTTGGTACTAGTAGGACAGAATGGAATGTGAGTTGTCCAAGGTATTAAGGGAACTGAGGACAGCTGTGTGTCTCTAAATGTCATTGGTCAACAATCTCTGCAAAAGAGTTCTATTATTATTATGAATATTGTTATTTTACATATAGCAATGGGTTGGTCAGACCCATTGTCTTGACATTATATACATTATATATTATATATTCCTATTAGCAGTGTGTTGTTTATATTGATATATTGATATGAGCTTAGGCAACACCCTCAGGAAAAACACATAGGCATATATATATATATATATATATATATATATATATAAAACAGGGATACTCTGCACTCTTCGAACACATAATTAATACTGTACTAAATACTTTTCTATATTAAAAACAGGGAATGTTAGTTCCACATATTGCAATATATGTTAAGCTGACCATCTCACGCCAAAGTTGGTCAGCTTAACATATATTATATACAGTATATACAAATATAATATATGGTATTTTTTTTACAAAACAATATCTGAATACTACTGTATAATTATATATTTTCATTCAAGCCTATTCATCACATAATCACAGTTGAAAGTGTGAAAGTCTGCTCCAATCACCAGCATGACCTCAGTGCATATAGCTCCCTACTAAATACATGGACAATACAGTTCTGTAAAGGTGAATTTACTTTTTCCAGTTCCTTTTCTAGCAAGCTGCTGCTTTAGTCTACACTTGTATGAGACAAGCTTCTTCTTAGACCTACAGCAATTATTTTTCCATCGCTCTTATAATGAAGAAATTAATATATTGTGTTGGGGGCTTTGTAATATTAGCGAATAATCTTCTGTGTGTTGAAATGACACTATAAGGTATCTAAATGTTAAATGACACCTGCCTCGGGCTACGTTATCCTAGACAAGCAAAAATCAATATCCCAGTTTAATAAATATGAACGGAGCAGTTAATGTTCCCAAGAGAATGTGCTTACCATACATTTAAATATATTTGAATATTGAGCCGGTCTAAACACCCAAAGAACGAGCCTGCAGTAAGTAGAATATGCAAAAAATAAATGTACGAGGCATCGTGTCAGCTGATCCTGTGTCACATTTCTCTGCAGAGAAAAGCACATATTTTATTTCTATCCCAAAATCTTTGGGAGTGAAAGGACATTTTGTTCTGTGAGAAACTCAGGCTTATACACCCACAGTAAAATCCAAAAAAATCCAGTAAAATCCAATGTAGCAGCCTTTTCATTGTCAATAAGAGTCATGTCGTTTATCGTGTAAGCATACTGGAAAATACAGTATATTTAACCACCGATATAAATTTGAGGCTGAAAGACTTCATCACTGTTGAAAGTGCTTATTCGATTCAGCAGGACAACTGTATTTATTAGGATCCAGCTTCTGCTCTGGTGCATTTTAAAGGAGAATAATCATTAAATCATAATTAATAAAATGCCATTTATATTTCATTAATAAAACTTGCACCATTGTCATTAGGTAAAGTGCTTTCTTTGATGCTTCTACTGTGGAGAACTTTTTAGTCACAGACTAAACCGTGTTATTAGAAACAGAAGCAACAGCGACACCTGCCGTTTCATCAAATCACTAAATAGAAAGTGCATAATGACAAAGCATTAACATAATAAAATATCTTGATGCATAAAATGCCAAGTTAGGTTAGACTGCAAACATCGCACTGTGATGTTAGTTTTCAAATAGTGAAATAATAATAAACGTAATGTTCTTTTTTCATTAAAATACACTGTAAGGCTCAGTTATATAATTATATTTAATTTTGCACAACACACTAAAATGTTTTATGTTGATGTTAAAGAAAAATAAAGTGAAAATGAACCCTGCATGTAGAGACGGTGCATAGTTTAACTGAACAAGTGAAAGAATTTAATATATACTAATGAAATCAAGCTGTATACACTGAAAGAGAAGTATAGCAAATGTTTACCCATTGCTTTAAAAAATACAAAAAAAAACCCCTAAAGTTAAAATAATGAAATATATGCAAAAATATTGTTTAAACATTGACTAACGCAGGAAATTGTCAATAAACAGATATAACCCACAATTTGGATGTAGACGATGGTTGACAACCTGCTTCTTATCTTTTATTTACTGACCCACCTCTCTCTTATCTATGATGTAATTATTGTTTTGTCTATTTTATATGCAATTACACTTCACTAGCATAGAAAGCAAGTAGCTAAATACATTAGTAGTTTAAAGATAGAAGTTGTATTATTTTTAATGCTGCAAACAAATGCCCACAAAAGCCAAGATATATAGGACACTATAATAAAATATAAACAGACAAAAAAAGAAGCCAAACGCTCACAGGCACAACGAACTTACCTCATTATGAAGTGGGCCCCTCAATACTATACAGTAATATGTATGTACTTTAAGTACGTATGTGCTTTTTTTTTTTATATAAACGCTATATCTGTAGATCTCAAACAATTTAGTAAGCTTGGAATCTAATACATGTTTTACATTGTGCTGTGAAATATTTGGTATTTTCACATATGCTAAACACTTTTTGCATTCTAAACATTGCTGAACATGCTTAAGAAATACAATATAAGTCATTATAAATAATCATCGGATCTAACAATACATCATTAACAATTAGTGCAATATTATTTATTTAATTCATAATAGAATGATCTATAGTGCTGGCTACAAATAAAAAAAAAAAGAGTCTATATGGCTCATTGATTGCACGTCTTTTATCCATCAGAATGTAAACTTTTATCCGCCTAGTACAAATACATAGATTATAACAGATATGCCATTTGTAGCATGTCTTTAAACAAGCGAGGTTGGAAGGTATTGCTGGAAGCTGTAGTTCCACGACAGTTTGTGAGCCCAACGTCTCTCTCTCTCTCTCTCTCTCTCTCTCTCTCTCTCTCTCTCCACTCTAACTCTCTCTCTCTCTCTCTTTCTCTTTCTCTCTCTCTCTCTCTCTCTCGTAAAATGTTGTAGCTATGTAAAATGAGACACTTTGATTTAGTAAATAGCATCAGTCTAAACAAGAATATAAAATAGGAAAGCAGCTTTACTATAATATAAGCTTTGCTGTCATTTTTATTTAACCCGGATTATTAGCCCTGGTGAAATCTGTGGTCAAATCGTTTTGTATAAAAATAATAAAATGTATACCACTATTAGACCACAAATACACACTAATCACCACTATTGTTGTTACAGTAATCAAATGAGGGCTCTGAGTAATACCAATGCTATGCAGCTAATTGCTTCATTCATGCAATTAGCAAAGGCAGATGTGATACGTAGCAGTGGCAGAAGCCGGCTTTATGAATGTAGGCTGGCTTAACAGCTTACAGCATTTTTGCATATGTAATAAAATATTTTATATACAGAAATTGCAATAATCATTTTCCTTGCATGCTTTTTTTTTAATATTCATTTTAATATTATATTTTTTTTTACGTAAAATCAAGAATACTTTTGGAACACTCATAGTTGACTCTATATAAATTTAATTAATTACAATATTTATTGTAGATTCGGTAAATGAAACATGCTAGGTTATGGATGTCATAATTTAAGAAATAGAATTATTATGGTTTAAATAGTCTTAGGCAGTAACAGCTCTATGGCCTATATTTTAAGAAGAAATTGAATTAGTAAATAATTAGTGAGGTATCCTTGTTTTCTCACATATCATAATATATTATATATATTATAATGTACATTAAAAATAAAAATGAGGCTCTAGCCTAATATATTTTTTCAGCTTGGGGTATTACATCCACACTTTTACACAATGCAAATCTCAATTGCAGGTAGTTTCATTGGACAGCTAAGCTACATGGAACATTATTTTACAAGAAACATTTATAGAATCATTGATGTTACTATGTCCTACAACTCGACTTCAGACCACAATCGGAGTGCGGTGATTAAGGTTAAATATTCTCTCCAAGCACCTACTGTGTCATGGTCATTTTATTTGCACTTCTTCACGTGGCTTAGCAAATATTTTATTGCTGATATGTGAGTTCTTTGGTAAACCACCCCATATAACTGTAGCATTAACAGCTCTTTATAGCTATAACTGTTGCTAACACTTTTCAATACAGAAGAAAACAGTGTTTAATTTTGAAAAGCTACATATTTTCCAACCGAACAGCTGTTCCTTTCCGTTTTACAAAATCGGCTGTGGAATTAATTTTGTACACTTAAGTGCTTTAAGAAAAAGAAAAAAATAAGGTAGCTTATTCACAATTTTAATGGTGAGTGTGAATACTAAGCAAAAACATAAAACACAATCTAAATGGTGTAATCACTGAAAATGTATACAATACATAAAAACTGGATTTAAATATAAAATATAAAAAAAAGTCTTTGCAATGTTACAGGCATCATTGCTTGACCTGTGAGGTTGTCTTTGTCTAACAATATACATTGAACCCATTTGTATATGTTAGTTTGTCAATGAATAATAATTGTTTTCTTTCTCTATCACTCACCCTGAAGTCTGTACGCTATGCCTGTGCCAATTTTGTAATAGTTGGAGAAGTCAAAATATTTTTATGTAATTGATTTTTTACAGTATTTGGAAAAGGGGATACACTGCACCATGGAACATCTGGAAATGTTAAGTCATTGGGTATAAAATAACTACTTATTGTTGTAAAGCAAGCTAAGTCCTAATTACTTAATAAAAATACAATAGCATAATGTTATTATGATATTTGTAATCATTATGCCAGCAATTCACAATGAATATTATGTTGCATTTTATACATACATATTATTATGGATATTTGCATCAAAATTAGCATTAATATTTTAGTATAAATATTTGCATTCTGGAATATATTTAGGTAGTAGTCAAGCATGTATATGCATTTGTATGCTGCCACACAGGAAATATTTACTGATTGTGGTGTTAGATGTCTTCGAATATACAATGACTTTTAAGTGTTGTTTTATTAATATCATTTTCTACAGCACATAGTAAGACATGTATAAATTAGGCACTTTTTAATTAAGTTTGGCTCAGATAATAACTGATATCATAATACAATTATTTCCGGCGGTGGTTTAATTTAATATATATAATTCCAGTATAAAATAAATCATTGTAAATGTGTCTCAGTATTCATCAACATCATCAACATTTATTTATATAGCGCCATCAAGTTCCGCAGCGCTTTGCAATTAGGAACAAATATTAATAAAACAATACTGGGTAATACATACAGACAGAGAGGTAAGAGAACCCTGCTCGCAAGCTTACAATCTATGGGATTTTCATTTACAGTTTTATTATTGAGTGGAATCTTTAAAGTAAGGTGCATATATTGGCAGTTATTTTAAAGATGGATATTGATTGTAAAAAAAATGTAAATGATAATTTTTGTACAATTTTTATTTTCAGTAATAGCAACATTGAGCGTATTTATTAAAAATGAAAGCAAACAGTCCGTTGGCTGTTCACTCAGATATGCAATACAAACCTGTGACTATGATATAAATAGCTGTGAAAGAGTTATCAGTCAAGCGCTACCCTAAAAGCAGGAATAGTTTAATGTCCAAATAAACAGCTATAAAGCAAGTAATAAAAATGGTCCAGACCAAATTCTCCATTATTACACTGCCACACAGATGAAGGCAACAAGTAATTAATTTGGAAAGTTGCTGTAATTATAAAATAGAAAATGCAATGGATCAAGGGATTTATTACACAATAATAACAATAATAATACAATTGCACTTACATTTAGATAAAACTACACAAACTGCAGGACATTCGTAGTTTGTCAAACCACTGGCCAAAATGACACAGGTTAGCCTGGATCCCCCACGTGTTCAGCAACGCGTTTCGCAGTTAGGTCATTGTATAGTCTTGTGACATTAAACAAACAAGTGCAAAATTCCAAAACAAACATAATCAGGAATTTTCTTACTAATCACAAACACAGTAGAACAGGTTCAGTGACTTCACCCATGGAACTAATTTGAAATTAAAAGATTGTATAATTCATTGTGAAATGAGTTAAACATGGCGTGGAAAAAATATGGATAAGGTAACAGGTTTCTTTACAGCTTCTAGATGCAATTGGGAGACTGGGGCTGCAAAAGAACTGAACTACATAAACTTGTAAAATTCATAGAATTAACTACAGAAAAAGAGGACTGTCTTTTCAGATACACCATACCTTAGTTATGCCATAGCTCTCAACATGTTATGAAGACAGAAGTGTGTGCTCCGCTGCAAAGTAGTGATGTGCCCCCAGTAGGGGTATGACCATCCCATGTATCGGGTGTGGTCACATTCCATTGGGCACAGGCCATGCCTTTCTCCTGTAACACATTTATACTCCCTCAACTCTGTAGTAACACATTTGCCTCTTCCACCTGGTTATACAATTCTTTCCCCCCTCACTCCTGAAGTAACACATTGCCCCCTCTATAGCTACACCCATACACTACAGTAGCATTTCTGTCCCAGTGTCCCGGGTCTCCATGTATCTGTCTTGCTTCCTGTGGGCCACAAGAAAAATAGCTTTGTGAGCTGCATGTGGCCTAGACATTCCTTGTTGTGAACCAGAGGTATAGCAGAGAACCACTGTCCACTGCCAACCCTCCAAAACTGCCCATAACGGAACAATGTTTCTATAATATAGGTGTATAACTCACCATCAATGATTCATTCTAAAGCAATATCTGTAATTCATTAATCTCCTCTTTAAACATCCAACAATTGTGCCTACATATACATTCCTTATAATGGTCATATAAGCTCCAATATTGTAGATGAGATCAGGTAACTGGTTAGATATTGAAGTCTGTGAGGTTTCAAAATGACCACCATGCCTGAGAATAATCCAATTCAAAGTGGATTGGTATTAGACATGGTGGTAAATGCAGCTGGAAGATGACTATGATGTGTGTGGTCAGATCCTGTCACCCATTACTCAGCACATACCAGGATTGTACCATGCGGGGGCAGCGTTATCTATAATATAAAAGCCTAGTGGCGTGTGTTAGTCTGTGTGTGTGTGTGTGAAAAAAAAAACCAAACTGCAGCGCCACCTGCTGGGCGGAGTTATACACTGACCTAATAAATTCTTAGTGTGTGTGGGGGGAAAAACTCAGAAAGGGCTGAAATTTGGTATACTAAGATGTTTTTAATTTGTTAACTTAATTTGTTAATTGTTAAAAGTGTTTATAAAGATTTTAAAAAAATATATATATATTTCTTGAAGGAGAAGTGACAGTTGGGAGTGGTTGGTGGTTGCCGGGGGTGACAGTGGGGAGTGGTTGGTGGTTGCCGGGGGTGACAGAGCGAGAGGAGTGTGATACTCAGGACCGCTCAGAGAGATCCCTGTGTCTGGATAGACATCTGGATAGATGTGGCGATAAAGATGAAGGATGAGGTGATGGAGAAAAATGATGAGGTGGTGACATGTGGACAAAACCACGTTAAAAAAGGGCGCTTGCGTCGGGAAGTAACGCTCTTCCCCTGAGGAGACCTGGCCTAGCCCCAAATGCATGACAAGAACCTTTTTAACACCTTAAGTAGCTTGATTTGACTAGAATGCATGAGTATCATGCACGGGTTAACTTGTATATAATAGCTGCCAAAACCAACTGCTACTTGAATTCAATTGGAAGCTATCTTGAAGGACACATTAGACTCACAAGGTTTCCTACTGTGATTACTAAGTGTCAAGCCCCACAGCAGTCATATGAACTGTGTTGGCTTAGGTATGCCCATGTATGTACGTGGTCAGCCATATGATTTATGCACAGTCCACTATTTCAGAGACAATATTATAACAACCTACTTTTGAGTGAATAAAATATCTTTTACATAGAGTCCCTGAAATATGAACAAGAACATTTAATTTTCTAGAAAGATAATTAAACTAATATAAATTATTAAAAAGATGAAAGGTGGGATTAAGGAAGAGGCCAAACCAGATTGTTTAATGGAATGCCCACTTTGAGGTAAAATTCATGAGCAATGCAAAATTTAAACTTCTAGGGCTAGATTTACTAAACTGCAGGTTTGGAAAAGTGGAGATGTTGCCTACAGCAACCAATCAGATTCTAGCTTTCATTTATGTAGTGCATTCTACAAAATCACAGCTAGAATCTGATTGGTTGCTATAGGCAACATCTCCACTTTTTCAGATCCACCATTTAGCAAATATACCCCATAGTGTTCATTGCATTTCCAAATACAAATAAATAACTTGGATGGAGTACTATTTAAATTGATACTTTAAATACCCAGTGATTTATAATATGGTTAATTAATTTGAGATTTAATAATAAGTCATTTCAAATAAGTCATTCTGCCCATATTTTCAATTAGCTAATCATTCCACTCCAGTGCTCAATGGCTTCTGCAGACTGTAAGTAAGAAAGTATAAGGGGTAAATTGAAGAACAGGTTATAAAGGGCTATATCGTAGAATAAGAGGACAAAAAAAATATTTAATAAGGCAGCAATGTAAAAGTGTTCTTTAACCACATTTTTTTATATCCTGTCCAATAATGTCATGCATTATAAAATTGCACCTACCACCTAGAAAATCTTGCCCTGTTTTCCTGATTCCTTAAAACAGCCCTTTATAATTTATGAACTGCCTCATCCTTGTGTTATTTCTTGAATTTGCAATAATAATATTTGATTAATAGCCTCCTAGATAGCTAATCATCTTAAAATTGTTATAACTTTAGTTTAAATAGTGCACTATACAAAACATTTTACTCCTTTGGCATTTGTTCCAGAGCAGCAATCAAATTAGAATTAAACTATTATTTAACCGTAAATCTTCAAGATTGTATATGTTTATTAATTGGAGCACTCAGTGTATCCTATTTGCTCTTCATCTGAAATTAATTAAGCGTGTAGAGTTACATGGTGGGTGTACCGCAGGCAGCCGTCCCAGCTCACGTTAATCAAAAGGGCATATGTTGAATGTGAACAATTTAGCGAAGGTTAATCCATTGAAGATGATCCCTCACTGGTCCTAATTAGGTGATAGATTGTGGAATGAGAAAATAGGAAGGAAAGGAAATTCTGCCCATTGGCCTAACAGCGTTTTCTAATTTAATTTAAAAAGGCTGTTTTTACAGAAGCAGAAAGTCTTAACTTAATGCAGAGACCACACTCCTTGGATGTTTGCTGTGTAGGTTTCCAAAAGGTAGATTATAGTATGAATAAAGCATGAAATGAGACCGTGCAAAAAATATATTCATCAACATTTAAATAAATTAATCATTCTAGTCATGTTTTCTAAGACCTGTGTAGCAGATTTTTTGCGTAATTGTGGTCCGTTTGGTATCACTTATTTTAAATACACATAACATTGTGAAAAAGTTTTACTGACAGACTGAAGTCCAGTTTGTGATGTCACAAAAGCAGTCTGTGGAAGCTGTGCAATAAGTTTGTGGATAGTTTTGGAACTACGTGGGCCACAGAAATTCCTTGGAGGGTCATATCCACCCAGGGGGGTCTCTTTGGCAGCTCTCCATTAACAATTAAAACTGTTATAAAGGAACGGTGATTTTTTTAAAAATGTTCTAGACTTTAATGTAATTATAGAAACTAATGTTGTGAAAATAAAATGTCTATTGAATATTTTTTTCAGATTTAAAATCGCTGTATTTGCTGTTGCACTTTGTCTCTGTTAGAGACGTGTTATGCCCAAAGAGCCCGAGGGTCAGTGTGTGCCGTAAGAATTCCTTGGAGGGCCGTCCCAGCCTGTGAGGCCATCTGGATAACTCTGTAATACATTTAGAGTTAAAACTAAATAAATGGGCACGGCGTTGAAACAGAAAGTGCTTTGTAGGTGTGCTTGGCTAGAGTCAGAGCACCTGTTATATTCACTCTTCAAAACTAGTTATAAGATGGATAGAGAGGTGGGAAAAAAAAGCAACTTGTAGCCAATCAGAACATTAGGGACCTGAGTCTGAGCATCCTGCGCGCACCGTGCCTTTGTTTTAAAAGGCACGTATCTCGGCTCTGCATACTCCCGAAGTCAACAAGGTACGTGTGGAGATGACTACAGGTGTAGGTTAATTCTGCTCCACTAGACCAGACACTGCAGGATACATACAGTACCATACCTGGAACATAAAATTTCAGTAGAACACACAGAAAAAAAAAATATATATATATTCAATTAATGTTACATGTCAATATTATAGTCATTTAAAAACATTTATTAGGGTGTAATTAAGGTATATTGTACATAACAGACATTTTTGCAGTTGCTCCTATGTGCACATGTTTTAGCATGCATATGATACTGATTTAACGAGGACTCAGGACTTGGACTAGACCTCTAGCTGGAGCAAGAGATAAAGCAGAAAACCAGCGTACTTCTATGTGCACCCGAGCTTGACTTGGACGCTGCTGCACAGGAAAGCAGCAACGTACATCCACCCATTCCCCACCCATTCCCTCCCCTAAATTGTAGGCTGTAGTAAGTGTCATTTGCGCTTAAGGATGACTTGGACGTGGCTGCACTCTGTTGCGTATCATCCGGTCCTGAGCATGCACAGAGTGATTTTTCTGATGCTCTGTGTGGAGGTTGTATGTTCTCCCGGTGTTTGTGTGGGTTTCCTCCGGGTGCTCCGGTTTCTTCCCACACTCCAAAAAACATACTGGTAGGTTAAGTGGCTGCTAACAAAAATTGACCCTAGTCTGTGTTTCTGTGTGTGTGTGTGTGTGTGTGTGTGTATTAAGGAATTTAGACTGTAAGCCCCAATGGGGCAGGGACTGATGTGAGTGAGATCTCTGTACAGCGCTGCAAAATTAGTGGCGATATATAAATAACTGATGATGATGATGATGATACACACAAAATCGGCAGATGTGTTCCTTAATGACGTAGGCCTTAGGATGTTAACAGCAGCATATACATGTTCCGCTCAGACAACTTCTACATGTGTACACAAAGTGGAGGTGGACAGGCTAGGCCAACAGGTAGCCAATCTGACCATCTCGACATGAACAGAAGTGATGTGAGGCTCCCATCAAACTGTATCTTTACAAGAACACAAAGTTGTATGCGTATAACCCATATGTGCTCTACAAACTGCTTAATATATAAATTTACCACACAGTCTTTTTATTTTTGATGCCCTGGGATATAGCAGAACGCTGATCCCTATATTCAGTTATCCATTGCAGAGAGAAGCAGAATAACTTGGCTTGTTGATAGGAATACATAGCTGAAATGCACAGAATGATAGAGTAATGTATGTAATGAATCTTTCAGGAGGGCACGTACAGGCCAATAAATAAATGTTATCCAATAGTTGTAAACCACTTTAATAAATTACACATGCTGTAGTTTGGGCAGATTCGGAATTATTGATTTCTAAGTGCGATGCCACAAAAAAATAAATTTTAAAAAGATCAATCTTAGTCCTCTCTGTAAGGCAGCAGGAGGGCTGAATGCTAAATATTTTCTCCTGATTCCAGTACATCTAAAACATGTGAAATAATTTGCCCTATTTTTCTATTAGTGATATATCTACACACAAGTGGACAAATCTGTTTCTGATTTATTACCATTTGATCCCTTTGGTTTCCTGCCATTGATCAAGGCTAATACTCAGCTCAGTTGATGAGTTTTATATGAAACCTGATATGTCAGGAAGAAGAAAAGGCATTTTTTTTCTCTTTTAGGGATTTTATATGCCAGACCTTTCAAGAACACATAGTATAAAACAATACGTGGATGTACGTGTTATAGTGATACGACAGCATTATATACCCGGTATGTGTGATTTTTAAATTTAATATATAAATTATGTTTTTGTATTATATTCACAATATACTATGCGTGGTCATAACTTCTGCAGTATAGGTGTTCTACTTCATATATGCAATGAGTGACAATGGTGGTGAAATTGCCAATGATGTTGAAAGGTTTTAATGCTTTAAATGTAATTAAGAAAACACTGACTGCTAAGCAACTATGCCCAGCAATGGTGTCCTACAGTGTCGTATGTTGTATGTTGTATCTCAGCCCAAACCCACAAAGATAAACTTGCCAACACCTGGGACTCATACACACGGAAATTAATTTAAAGCATTCATTATCATCATCATCATTTATTTATATAGCGCCACTAATTCTGCAGCGCTGTACAGAGAACTCACTCACATCAGTACATTTGTAAAGCCTTTTAAAGCACTTTAATTTGGATAGTTCAACAGATATTATAAGCAAATGGACCTGTACACACACACTTTTTCTGACAAATATTCATTCTGTTTTTTCTTTCTTAGGGGTATATTTACTAAACTGTGGGTTTGGAAAAGTGGAGATGTTGCCCATAACAACCAATCAGATTCTAGCTTTAATTTATTTAGTACCTTCTACAAAATGAAAGCTACAATCTGATTGGTTGTTATAGGCGACATCCCCACTTTTTCAAACCCGCAGCTTAGTAAATCTAGCCCATAGAGTACTATACTGAGGGGAAGTTTTGATAACAGACTTAGATTGCTGTGGTAAAATGAAGGACAAAGAAAAGTTTTCGTCTCTCCTTTCAATATGCACGTTTAATGCCCTCGACTATGAGACCTTAGATTATACTTAGGAGATACATATTTAGTGTCAATCTGCATTTGGAGTTGATTGTTACACTGTTAAGCGGTTTTATGAAATTATCAACTTAATTATTATATAAGGATATCAGAGTAGCCTCGCGGCTAGACAATAAAACATTGTCTATTTTAACTGATCTATTTATATGTCAATGTATGTTTTCAATCACAAATTTTAAATATTTCGCTAATAGAAGCACGTTCCAAACTGGTACACAATAAAGAATGATTTTAATATCATCAACATATCAATATAATACAAATATATATATGTTGTCTATTTCCATTCATGAGTGCCCCTTAAGGTCATTTTATTTTCTCTTTGTTCAATAATAGCACCTACATTTGTAACTCATATAAATAAGAGATTGCCTTGAAATATTAATATAAAAAATATAATAAAGTAATATAATACAATATATCATCGATTAATGTCTCAATAACATGGGAACCAGCACCAGTCACCTCACCGGAGATTACCGTTCAGGGGATCAGGAATTACAACACCTGGGAGGGACTTCTGCCAAACCTCAGGCAGAGGGCATCGTGATTTAAAAATGTAAAAAAAAAAAGCAGAAATCTTTTTTAAAATATTATGTTATTTATTCATTTTACAGCATTCTAATTTACTTTCCTATGGTACCTTTCATTATCAGCTATAATTACATATGCTTCCCCCACACATTCTTCAATATAAATATATTTTATCTGTCCTGTCCCTGTTTCCAAAACATCCATATTTTTTTTTTTTTGTAGAAAGTAGTGATTGCCTGTCTGCCATTCATTGCCTACTTAAATCACAGTCAGCAAGGTCAGCTCCTGGGTAACATCTGTAGTTAATCCCTGTGTACACAATGGGAGTCATACAAGTGTGAAATCAGTGTGTAGAGGCTATACCTCAGCACTTAATATAATGACCATGCCGATACTGTTTATTACAAGTCTACCGCTGCCCATTTGCAACTGTCAATATATATATACTGTATAATATATGTATATGACTGTATAATATGTATATTACTTCTCGAACCTGCATGTGGATACACAAGTGCACTGTTTTACCCACATTGTGCATTGGTTTACTTACTGCCATATAATGTCAAGCGTGGGCGATTTACAATTACTTAAATAAATTATAACGTGAATCATGAAGACGCATTCCTCTATAATTAACTCTGATGATGGATAATGATTAAAGCTGTAAAGATAATAAATTATGCTGCAATCGTCCAGGGAGCGCACACAAGCAAGCGAGGATCCGCTGCTACAATGTTTAAAAATGCACAGATGTGTTCTAAATAGTAAGCACAGCAGGATACTCGGAACCCACAGTGTCACTGCAACATTTGTATGATGGATGTGCTAACCTGAAGCTTCACACATCACAACCACCAGGAGTATTATACGGCCATGTTTCTAATATTTGTCAAAATATTTGCACCTGTTTTTGAACTATCATGATATCAAAAGACTAATATTTTTATTACAGCAAATGAACACATATCTGATGCCACAAACAGAAACAATTAGTTTTGTTTAAAATGTAGAAATGTATTAGTTTTACGGTGGTTCCTCTTTAAGCAGGTAGCGTACAGAAACCATAAAAAGCAGGGGCGCACGCAGGGGGGGTTTCTGGGTCTCCAGAAACCCCTCCCCTACGCTAAAGAAGTGCCCCTACATAGCGGCACTGTACTATATAGCAGCCGCGGCGCTGTCAAAGAAGCGTCCGCGGCAGTGCTGTATTGTATACAGCACCGCCACAGACGCTTCCTTGACAGCGCCGCGGCTGCTATATAGTACAGTGCTGCCGAAACGGAGCTGCTGCGCATGCCCCTTAAAAATCCTGCGTGCGCCCCTGAAAAGAGCGATAGTTAGCCATACTATGACAATACATCCAAATCAGTCCCACAAGTCGGACAAGCGTCAAGGTAGCAGGTTGGTATCCAGTGGAGAATCGTACCAATTGGTTACAATGAGAGGCAGGAATTAAAGGCGTTCACAAATAGAGAACACCTAGTAATATAGTAATAGTCAAAATATGGTGATGACAAACATGCAATTCTTCTGATTTAGACTACCTCCACACTTCAAGTCAATAGCTAAATAAATACTTATTTGTTTACGTAGAAGCCTCATGCTCAAAATTATGTGAAGATATTTTAGTTGAGATTTTACTTCTAAAAATTTATTGAGGTGGCTACTTAGCCACTACTTTTAATTAGTGGTGTCCAGACAGTGGGGATATTTGTGAATCTTGGTACAGCAAAATCAGCCTCAAAATGTGCTGAGATCACTTGCAACATTCACCAGCTTGCATGTGCCAAAGTTTCTTGTCCTCCAGTTTTCATAAATGTCCCCAGTAATATCTACTTCAATGATGCAAGATTAATAAATAACTGCCATGACTTGCTTTGCTGCTCTAGCTGTTTTGCCTGTTTGAGCCATTGTGCTTAAGCTCTGGGTTGTGTCTTCTGCTCAAACCATTTACCCCTTACTTGTACTTAATTACTGCACAGTGAAAGTTTACACCGAGGGGGTGTGTGTCTCCTGTTTTAGCAGGACTCAAAATTGTTTTTAAATTACATTTAAAACCTTCATAACAGTAAGATGATAAATGTTTGGAATCAATAAAATTTTGCATAAAATGTTTAGATTGTTACTGTTGTAAGGTTATAGACAGACTATACTCCCTAATGTTTTTCCTCACTCTCATTTTCAATGACCGATCACTTATCGCTATGCTACAAACTGCAGATACTTAAGCTAAGCGAACATGCGTCATTTTTTTTTTTTGTTGCCAAACAAATTATTGTATTAGTTCAAAACTACACAATTATACAACTGAGGCACAAATATAACAATAACATTTTTTTTTCATTGTTTTTAATCAGGTGGTTAAGCAAAACGTGGCCGATTGCTTCACATGAATTAATATTTTATAGAAAGGCATTTTCAGTGCATGTTCAATGTAGGACAGTTGTAGGATCAACTGATTTCTTTTGGATGATCATTTTCAGCTAAAAACTTGAATTGATTTATTCCAATATAATGTGTTGATTGCCACTAACGTACTGATTTTTTTTTTTGAACAAAACAATAAAAAATTATTAGTTTGAATAATTTAATTGCAATTTGCAATAGTGTTGTCTATAACCAACCGCAAATGGGGTACCACAATTTATTTTTTAGTGACCATTATTATCAGATATGCAAACCATTCTATTGGGAACCACTTCTGTTGGGGTTCTAGAGCAATAGAACACTGACAGATAAGGTCCAAGAATTATGGTACAGTAACTCTTGGGGCACAGCTAAAGTAAGCTCGGGCAACTGCTCAATGATCTGGGTAGCCTCATTAAGCTACATGAGTGAACTGAACAAGGCATGTTGTAAAGTAAGACCTAGCTGCTCCCTAGTAGAAATGTAATTGACCTGCTCACACAGTGATTCCAAATCAAAACAGGAGAAAAAAATATTAATCTGACATTTTAGTTTTTTTGGAATATTAATAAATATGTTTAAGAGGATAAAACATAAAAGCAAAATTTTTCATAATTGCATCCTATTAAATAAATACCTACATGCATAGAAGTAGCATGGTTGCACAGGAGTTAGCATTGCTGCCTCGCTGGGGTCAGGAGTTTGGCACTGACCAGACTTTAACTGTGTGGAGTTTGTATGTTCTCCCCATGCGTGTGAGTTATCCCCATGTGAGTTATCTCCCAAAGTCCACCATCATCACCCTCATCATCACCATTTATTTATATAGCGCCACTGATTCTGCAGCGCTGTACAGAGAACTCATTCACATCAGTCCCTGCCCCATTGGAGCTTACAGTCTAAATTCCCTAATATAGACACACACACAGACAGACACAGACACCAATGTACAACGCTGCAAAATTTGATTGGTGCTATATATATATATATAAATAATAATAATAATAATAAAAAAAATGAAAAATAATAATAATAAAGCAGAAGGCAAACACATAAAACTTTTGTAGCTCTTTTGGAATCTAGGAATTAAAAAAACATGAATATTTAGTTAGATCAGAGTGGCGTTTTCTGCTGTTCGCTTGAGAGGTTAAAATACGAACATCTCTCATCTCTACCTGACGTTAGTTCACATATTTATTCAGGAGTAATTCTGCAGATGTTGAATTAAACAAAAAATAAATAAGCAGTTACTAACTAGAAGCATATATTTTAATCTCTTCATTGAAATATCATATTTCATTTCTTCCAGGCCACAGTGTCTGGGCTATAGAAATTAACTCACCCTTTCATAAACACACATTATTTAACAGAGAGGAAATTGTAGCCTGATTTTATTTAACTTCATGATCTCTCATGGCGAAATTGCGAGAGTAAGAAAAATTCTATTGCCTAAAATTGCATGGAAAAAGTCATGTATTAGTCATGTTTTCATTGAACTCGGAATATTTTGGATCTTAGTAATAGTTTTGGAAATAGCCCAGAAATTTCTATATTTGATTAGTTGCTTTTTTTATTTCAATTTACATTTTATTGTATTTTGCCTAAAGGGTAAGAGATAGGGGGAAAAAAAATCCATTTATGTAGCAATAAATGCAAATTTACCCAAATTTCTCAAGTCATTTCTCAAGAAAATGTTTAGAATTGTACTGTGTTAAAATGCAGTTATTCTTATTAAAATATTATAACATACTGCATATTTAATATGAAAATAAAAAGCCATGACATGCATCGTATCCCATATCAGTTATATCATAACTTAACGTTCTATAGATAGATCGAATAGCTAAAGCAGATGACGAACAATGATTGGATAAAAAAACGTCTCCAGCTTTCTGTTAATTAAATATTCTGTGGTGTGAGACGTCTCTTGGCTTTGGATCATGGGGAAATCTCCACTAAATGTGGACTTGTCTCTTAAGTTAATTTGATTGAGTTTGGTGCATAAAAAAACTTTATGAAATTTGGGTAGCTGAAATGATACAGTGATCAGTGATATAAGCTATATATGATTACCTCACAACACCCTACAAACATTGAACAAATCTCAGTAATGTCGCCGTAGCGGAGGCAGACATTTTGTCAGCTGGACCATTGTTGAATGCAGCCTATCAATTCACTAGGAAATAAAAACATCACTGAACAATTAAAGTCACTGTGAACAAAGAGGAATAAGTAGCCTATTGGTTTAATTTACTGTCTAACAATGACATTTGCAACAGTTTTGCTGCAAACACCTGTTTAAGCTTGCAATATCCACATTCCGTGACTGCACAAATCACTTTGGACTCCCAAGTAACAGATATCTAAATAGAGTGTAAGATTAGGTTGTACAGGAAAATTGTATGAAAAATACTGTGCACAGCACTGCTAAAATTAGTATTAGTAAAGACTAGCACAGTTTCTATTTTCCAAAGTGTTCAAAAGTGTCACTGGGATTGCCCAGCTGACATAGTGCCACCCTCTTTAAAAATGAATTAAACATGTCTGTAGACCACAATATTTAGTAAGCTGAATGGGTAGGGTGTTATGCTAAGAAACTATGGAGTTCAACAAATGACTAAACAGTCATTACTACTGAAACATTACCAATGTTAAAACAGTACTAATAACTACTAATAAAAAAAAGTCTGTCTTTCTAATTATAAGGAGGGTTATTGACATGGGACAATTAGGAAATGTTTGACACATCCTGGTTTCTTAATGGGCAAATGGAATATAAGTATCTCTGGTGTCAGCAGCTAATACATTCCATAAATCATAGATTGATGTCTATTTTCCTTGGCAACTATTTGCAGTCTAGAGAGCTAGTTTCCTGTGCACTGTGCAATCTGTAAGCTGCTCCAAATGGCGCTATAAACGTCTGAGGCAGCTGTGGAAGGAGATATAGGTACGGCGCAACCGTGTAAAAAGTGTCATTGACTGCAAATAATCGCCAAGGCAATCGCAGGAACATTAGTAATCTACGGTTTTGTACTATTCAATATTACAGCATTCTCCTGCGCATTAGACCGAACGTGAAATTAATCTCCATTTTTGCTTTATTTATTTTCCATCCTTTTAATGTTTCTCCATTTAGTGAGGTTTTCATGTCAGTGAATTTCTCCTGACAAGAGATTTTCTTAGAACGAAACAAACTATTTCACACCTGCCAAAAGAGGAAAAATCTATTCCATTTCCTGAAATCCTTCAGTTCTGCCCAGCGAGACTTCATTTTCCTGCATAAAGGATATCCTGTAATAAAAATCTTTCTGACATAAATAATCTATATTTCTTAGAAACCATATATGTTAACGGTTTAAGCGCCAAAAAGGTCTAGTAAACCCGTCTGCTTAAAAACAATATTTAGTGGAAAAATATTGACCTAGCATTTGTCATCGGAGAGTAATATGAGGGACATTTATAAACTACATTAATCTCATTTGTATCCGGTTTGACGGTAAACTTTAAAAACGTTGCACGGTGGGCAATTTGTTTCTAAAAATTTTACTCCCGTTTAAAACGTTGATTTCTCTCCTGAACTTTTCTAAAGCTTGGAACACAGTTCATGTTGTTAAGTATGAACGTACTTTGTATTTATTTTAAGAAAAATTATTTGCTACAGTTTGGAAATACTCACACACAGAAGCCAAAAACAGCTCCAAAATTCGGAATAAGGAGGAAAGTCATAACTGAGGATGTTTATATGTCATATCAAGCGTATCTAGCAATATTTAACTTTATTACACATGAGTTGTAAAAATATTCCTTAATGGGGATTTCACCTACTATTATTAAGAAGTGGTACATCATTGCTCATACTTATAGCATTTACTATGTAACATTTAGGGGCATATTCAATTGTTGGCGTTATAGCCAAAATTAACTCGCCGCGCGAACTATTACCGTCATTAAGGTAATAGTGTGTGTAAATACCGGTATTACGGTACTTTTCTCGCTGGATTTCAGCTCGCGGCTCAGGGGGGTGCAAGCTGAAATCCGGCTTACTATTACCGTAATACCGGGAATAGTTTTTCCGCGGCGGAAAACGCAGAGAATTGAATATGCCCCTTATAACACAATATACTGTTAATTAGAACATTACTCATTCAAATGTCAAATAAACACTGCTACAATTGATGTCCTCACCTCAGTGTGTGTGTATGTGTGTATAACTGTATGTGTGTGATCTTTGATCGAATGGACTCGGGTATGACAGGAAAACAGTGCTATGTATACTTATTCAACATAAATCCGGAAGGCTAGTGAAGGACATTGAACCATGTAGCTTGAATGCAAGTCTTTCCAGGTTACCTGAAGTCTATGCTGGAGATGAAGTCTTCTTGTATTACAATCTATTTGTAAGTGTAATTTTAGTTGTTAATACATTTTCTAATACACCTTTTCTGGCCGGGTATAGGGGTAGATTTATCCAACCTTCTAAACAGGTAAAGTGGAGGCGTTGCCCATAGCAACCAATCAAAACCTAGCTATCATTTTCTAGAATGCACTAGATAAATGATAGCTAGAATCTGATTGGTTGCTACCCCAATAGTGCTTTCCATGGCTATAATGAATGCATCTCTTTCACTTGTTATGGCAGTGGACCAGTGGTCTGACTACTAATTTCTGGTAGTGCAACTCTATATATTTGGACAGCTACTGTCCTGATCTGTATTGTAAAGGTAGTACTGGAGTTTTTTGCCTTTCTGTTAAAAAAAAGGGTATAATATTTATGTATATGTATAGTGTAAGAATTTGCAAGTCACTAGGGAGTTCTGTTACAATAGTTCATAGCGGCTCTGTCGATTACATAAATGTTGATATCGCTATTTACAGAATGTAAGTAATGGCATCACTATTACCAGGGGATGACAGTGACGTCACTAGACACCATTAAACAGCTGTCATTCTCAATGGTAATACAACTTTAATGTCACTTATGTCTGTATATCAGACGAAACGCGTCGCCTTGTGTTTGCTGCCTGAATTGTCAATTAGACACTGTTCGTGCACTGATGGGAAAGAATTGTTCTCTGCTTGTGATGGAACTTCTATCTATTTGAGTTGCTATTTTTGCTATGCTTATATCACCTGAGTTATCGTGAGCCTAACAAAGGTATAAGTTAGTTTGTATCATAAACCGAACCCTTGGTCACGTGACTTGAAAAGCTTATCCGGATTGGTGCGCACCGAAGAGGACCTTTAACCTGTCTCCGGATTGTTCCATTAAACAGTGGCTTAATATAGCATTGTTCCTTGATGTGAGGACATTATCCGCTGGGGGTAAGAATACACATATATCTATATATCTTATGTGGAGGGACGCAATGTCTGCCGATGTTTAGCCGTCCAGATGGTAAGAAGCTTTCATCTACCACATATCCTTACTACTCTTAAACCCCAGCTGCACGGATATTACTTGTATACGGACATATGAATATACAATTACCTTTGTGACATTGAAGTTATTGTATTCCTCTTCACTAAAAGAGGCAACATCGCAATATTAAAGTTACTGTACTCCTCTTTATCAAAAGAGACAACTTCTGTTTCTACAGATGATTTATTGGAATTGACATTCTATTGGTTTTCTCCACGGCTGCTTAGGATCTTCTAAGGGTTACTAGCACCTGCAAATGTTATTGATTCAGCTGTTGGATACCCTTATCTAACTGGATACTATCTAATAAGGGTTAATTATATATTGATAGCAATGTTTTTCTCTTTTGAAAGCCATGTAATATGATTGTTTTATGTCTTGCTTTTTATAAGCATAATTTTTATCTATATCTTTATATATTCTATATGCTATTACTGTTATAAGATCACTATTTAATGATCTATGAAAGCTTTACATTGGTTGCTCTCACATGATCTGATTTAATAAATGTTTTATCAGGCAATTCCTGCGCAACTCTCTGTTTGTTGTCGTTGCATTTATATGGAGGTTTGACACTACCTCCTTTTTGAGTTGCTGCATTTATTGCCTAATATTTAATAACATATTGATTATTATTTGGGACCTATTAGCGCCAGAGATTTAGTTGTTTTTGACTTATGTTTATATGTCCGTGATTATATATGTTGCAGGCACTGAGTAACCACTCGAATTCAATGCTTGTTTGGGGTCTTTTTACCACTGTAAAAAGGTCCCAAACAGGCATTAAGTCACTGGGGGCAGGGCCAAAAGGATGCGATTTGTGAAGCCCCGCCCCCTCTACCCCCTTGTGCCCTCCAGGAACTCCCGGACCCGGCCAACATAAGGTTGGCAAGTATGTTATTACAAGGTAACATTAATTCAATCGTTTTTTTTCCTGTGCGTTCTTTTGCAATTATAATTCTACGTAGGCATTGGACGTAACTTGCAGTGTCTTGTGTAGCTGAGCAGAGCGCACCTACACGTGAATTCATCAGCACACGTATCTTTACCTGTGTATCACTCAATATACATGCCTTGATAAATCAGACCTTTCCTGTGGACACTTTTACTCTTGTCGAGAATAATGTGATATTCTTCTTTCCATTACACTGGTTCTATCACTCAGTATACATTGCACTTTATTTTATACATAATGGCAAGGATTGTAAATTGTCAGCGTCACATTTGTGAAGCTGAGAAGCCTAATGTAATTTAGAACAAACCTAAACAACGTTTGATTAATTGCAACCTCTTGCCCCAAGAATGATAGCTATGTTGCAGTGTTGTCATTATCTAACAGGAGCTCTGAAAATTCTTTAGTCCCTAGGTAAATTGACTCATCCCTCTTATAAACACCACTGGAAGATAAACTCTAGGGTTTAGGCTGGGAATAGGAATTATACATCTTTATCCATCATACCAGCTTTTAAAACGTTACCCATACACACGCAACTTTTACTAAACAGCTGAAATGGCTCCTGAGCTTTTAGCACAAACTTTTGGGTGTGTAAATACATTTATCATGCAAATGTCATTCTAGAGCCTCAGATTCAGTCCATTGAGTAAGATACAATGCTTGGATTAAGGCAGGAAACTAATTTAGAGTAAATAGCATTAGCACTGTGTTTGTGTGTGTTTGGAAAAGTTGAACTGGAGTGAGGACTATATACAGTTCATTAGTACTGGACATACGTGTTTGTATAGGACTGGATAAGAGTGACAAAGTGGAAATTACAATATATAACTTGAGGACTTGGGGCCTGATTCATTAAGGATCTTAACTTGAGAAACTTCTTATTTCAGTCTCCTGGACAAAACCATGTTACAATGCAAGGGGTGCAAATTAGTATTCTGTTTTGCACATAAGTTACATACTGACTGTTTTTTCATGTAGCACACAAATATCAACTTTAAATTTCAGTGTACAAATAAGCTATCAAGTATTTGTGTGCTACATGAAAAAACAGTCAGTATTTAACTTATGTGCAAAACAGAATACTAATTTGCACCCCTTGCATTGTAACATTTTTTTAATTAGCTCATAGTAAATGCTATTATAGACTTAAAGTTGGTGTGACTGTATATATAATATATAATATAGAGGTGCATTTGACACCATATTATCCCTGCATAAGTTTGACAGGAGTTTAATATCACAGTGCTATGGGAGGACAAGAACTTTCCACTATCTCCCAGTCTGAGGCTTACAACATGCCTTCATTTCCCTACTTATATCCTGACACTTCCTCTGTCCCATGAAGCCATGTCCCCATTAGTATAGTCACACAAGTAGATGGGATACTACCTCCCACAAGATCTGCAAACACATCACATCATCATCATCATCATCAACATTTATTTATATAGCGCCACTGATTCAGCAGCACTGTACAGAGAACTCATTCACATCAGTCCCTGCTCCATTGGAGCTTACAGTCTAAATTCCCTAACACACACACACACACACACACACACACACTAGGGTCAATTTTTTTGATAGCGGCCAATTAACCTACTATTATGTTTTTGGAGTGTGCATAAAATGCTCTATGTTGTTGTGAACATTGCAAATGATCTAATTACTTGCAGATTGTTCTATACCTGTCCTACTTCAAAACTGTAGATATCCTGAGCTTGGTTGATTTGAGAACCTTGTATGTTGCAGAATGAAATATTTAAATAAGCTTTGAGGACTGGAGTCAGTGGCGGACCGTGACAATCGCCCCCCAAAAACTAGGACCGCTTCTGGGTTGAGTGTACATACCTCATCGGTAAAAAATACTTGATTATCACATGTTCTTGGAGGTGGCAGAGAGTCATCCTATACTTTCAATGCTTATATAATTGTATTACTATATAAAAATTCATATACTGCTACAAGAAATGTACAAAAACTAAAATAATAAGCATCATATGGTGAAGTCAGGAAAAACTCATCTGCAGCATCCAGGATATAAAACATATGATAACTAAAATGGTTAATATATGTTTTTTTCAGAATTTGATGGTAGTAGATAAAGACAAATCATATCCCTTAAATGTATTTATCATGTGTATTCACAAAGGAAGAAAATGTGCTAGGAAAGAGATTATGTAGCAGTAAACTACACACAATATTAGATATTAGTTGTCTAGCACAGGAGGAAGTGTACTTATGCTTAAATAAGATCAAGACAGATAAAGCACCTAGCCTCCACCCATGTGTGCTAAAGGAACTAAGTTTGGAAACTGATAGGCCATCCCTATTTATATTTATGGACTCCCGCATAAAAAGTTCAGTGCCACAAGTTTGGCAAAAAGCAGATGTGGTACCAATCTTTAAACGACGAACAAAATTGTAACCACAAAATTATATACCAGTGAGCCTGAATTATGTCAAGAAAACATTTAAAGGGATACTGAGAGATGTGATAGTAAAATATACTGTAAAAAATCATTTCATAGCACAGTTTCATACCGTTTCCATGAAGGGCTGATCATGCCTAATAAATATGATTCATTTTTCTGAGGATGTAAGTGTCAAACTATATCTTAGTAGTTGAATCGGCTGAAGGATAGAAGACAAAGGATAATTAATATAGGGAACATATTCATTCTGAACTAGACTTAGTTGTTAATAACTAATGACTGAGTTATTAATATTATTATAATAATATTATTAGTGGTGTACCACAGGGATTAGTAGTGGGTCCTGTCCTTTTTAATCTTTTTATTAATGATCTTGTAGATGGCATAGAATGTAAGGTCACACTAAGCTATGCAGGGTTATTAACACAGAGCAGGATAGTAACTGGGTACAGAAAGATTTAGACAAAATGGCAAAAGACAAACTGAACCGTAAAATGATAGATGAAATTTAATATAGATAAATATAGAGTTATGCACCTGAGTAATAACGATGTTACTTTTACAGTGACTCGAATAAAATTGGAGAAAATTGAATGAAAAAGGAACACTAGTTGACAGAAAGCTGATTTGTTTCATTAGTGAATAAATTTCTGGTATACATAAAGATGGGATTAACTGTGCATGATGCAATCATAGTACTACCATTGTAAAAGTCACAAGATGGATCACATTTCTAGACACCTTAAGTCATCGTCACCATTGTTTAATGAAATGTGATAATTTAATTAACTTTTTACTTATATTTTCTGCAGGACTATATGAACTATTTTATTTAAGATCAATAGTTTTAACTTTCTCACGTGTTCTTTACTCTTTCTTAATTCCGACTTAAAGAGATGCAAAACATCCCTTTATGATTGACAACCTGACATGGAAGTCATCTTTTCGTTTTCCAAGTTCCAGAATGGCTGCAGCACTTCATCAAAGGGAATTTCCAAGTTTAGCATAATAGAATCTTCTTTGACATTAGTTCACTGCACCTAACAGGTTCCCCAGATACTGCATCATTTTTGCCTATAGAATCCACTTTGACAACAGATAGTCCTCAATTCCAGCTCATCTTAAGCTGCGTACACACTGCAGGTTCAACCAAGTATCGTAACAATGACATGATAAACACCTGTTAGGTCCGATATCGCATTAGTGTGTACACTAACATGATCATGTTATATCATACCAAAGCACATCGTATCATTTGATTTGATTTTATAAACTGACTAAAAATCACAATCAATGATGGAACGATGTTGGGCCAATATAGAAGTGTGTACGTCTAAATGTCCATGTCACAGTTAGATAGATAGGATTCTCTGATCTTGGCACTACTCCTAGCAAGGCGCGGAGTCTAACAAATGGACGGCTTTCACCAGGGACCACCGCAAGGCGGTTTGGTCTTAGTTGCGTCCGCCCGCAGGTCGCGGCCCCTACAAGGAGTGTCCGGCGAGACCTTTTAGGGGAATGAGTAGAATGACACTAGCAGGTAACGGCAGAAACAATGGAGCACAAGCTCTGTAGACAATTAATACAATGGAATAACGGAGCGTAAGCTCTGTAAACAAGTAGTATAGCTGAATCATGGAGCTCTTGGAGCCAGCGGCACAGTGGAGAGATATGGAGCGTGAACTCTTGTGGCCAGCGGTACAGTGGAGAGATGGAGCGTAAGCTCTTGGAACCAGCGACACAGTGGAGAGATGGAGCGTAAGGTCTTGGAGCAAGCGGCATAACGGAAAGAGATGGAGCGTGAGCTCTTGTGGCCAGCGGCACAGTGAAAAGATGGAGCGTAAGCTCTTGGAGCCAGCGGCACAGTGGAGAGATATGGAGCGTGAGCTCTTATGGCCAGCGGTACAGTGGAGAGATGGAGCGTAAGCTCTTAGAGGCAGCGGCACAGTGGAGAGTTGGAGTGTAATCTCTTAGAGGCAGCGGCACAGTGGAGAGCTGGAGCGTAAGCTCTTAGTGCCAGCGGCACAGTGGAGAGATGGTGCTTAAGCTTTTGGAGCCAGTGGCACAGTGTAGAGTTGGGGCGTAAGCTCTTAGAGGCAGCGGCACAGAGGAGAGATGGAGAGTAAGATCTTGGAGCCAGTGGCACAGTGGAGAGTTGGAGCGTAAGCTCTTAGAGGCAACGGCACAGCGGAGAGATGGAGTGTAAGCTCTTGGAGCTAGCGGCACAGCGGAGAGTTGGAGCGTGAGCTCTGAAGACCAATGGAACACGTAGGGAGAATAGACGGCATGTCTGATACCAGGCAGGTAACACGATCAACAGGCCCTGAAGTGAAGGGGGAAGTGTCTTTTAAAGTTTGGAGCCAGAATTGGTTATCCAATAGGGAGCATGCAGAGGACATAGAAGATCGAGTCCGCGTATGTGCAGAGCCGAAAACAGGGTGCAAACGGCCAGCGCATGGAGGTCAGCGTGAAGCAGGTAAGTGTGTCAGACCAGCAGTGTAGGCAGATCTCTATAGAGTGTGCAGAGTCAAGATATTTTCAGCAGATGGTTATGACAGATGAAGAGCACAGATTTGAACGTAAATTGTGTATGTGTGTACACATGAATCTGCATGCTCATCGGGACTTTCAGTCGTTGGGAAAATCGTTACAGAAATCGCATCTGCAGTCATCTTCTGTAGGGTGTACCCAGCTTTACTATCTGATTTAGCCTGTTTGCATGGTTTACGGTCTGTATACTAAAGTTATTTAGGAATAACCATTTCTCTCCATTGATATAAACAACTACATTATGTTAAGTGAAAAGTTACTGCTATTTAGCATATATACCCTTTTTTGATAGAAATTTGGGTATGATTTTGTGGTAACAAGTGTATTACTGTTCACAGCTAAAAACATGGGTTTCCTCTAGTTTATGCATCTGTCTAAAGGCAGTTTTGGTGTAATAATGTTTCTCTGTTACACCCTCAAACAGCTAGTACTCTTTATTTTGGACAATATACAAAACTAGAAAATTGCTACTGGGATTCACAGAAGCCCATGGGACAGATCCTGAAATCTGAAACATTTTGTCCACATTGCCAAAGGGTTTGGTCCAGTTCTGGAGACGTCTTGAGGATGGGATAGAAAAATGTATGAGTGCCAAGGGCGTTGTGATGAGGAACATCCACCAAAGAGAGAGAAAGAGATCAAAGGAGGTTAAGGAACAAGTTCTTAACCACTGATATCTTTATGATGGTTACATTTGTTGATGTAAGTGCAATTACAAAGGAGGTTTCACCAAACCTGAGTGTATCACGTCCTTTTGATGAAGACATCAGATTATAACACCTACACTATTGTTGGAATTTGAATGGTGGTAGATTTGGTGGATATATACTGTTTAGAACTAATACACTATATTGTGATTCTTTGTTCTATGCATATGGTCATATGTCATGTCAGTAAAAGAAGACTTGAAAGGGATCCTGTGATCCTGTGATTTGGAACTTGTCCCTTTTAATTGACATTGTAAAGTTGTATTGACTTTCTTAATATAATTTGATATTTTTGATAATTTGTGCCAGTGTTTACTCTATTTGTATCCTTCTGTTTTTCTGGTTGGAGCGGCACCCTGGTTGTAAGAAGACTGAATCTCTTTGTATTTTAGGAACGCTCATAAGAACGGTGGTAGTCAGCATATCGATGCTCGATGCTGACTACCCCGACAAGACTTACCCCAACATCAGGATTCCAAAGGGGCTGCTTCCCGACCTTGACGGATGACGACTCCTCTTCACCCCGACTTCAGCCAATGACGATGAAGTAAGAAGGCAACTGCAGTTGATGACGTCCTTGAGCATGCCAACGCGATTATTGCTGTTGTTAAGGGGGTAATGTAAGTATGCACCCATGTACAATGTAGAAGCCTTTGTAAACTACATTGTACATGGATGCGTGTTTACATTACCCCCTTAACAACAGTGATAATCGCATCGGCATGCTCAATGACATCATCAACTACATCTACCTTATTACTTCATCGTCATTGGCTAAAGTCGGGGTGAAGAGGAGTCGTCATCCGTCAAGGTCAGGAACCAGCCCCTTCGGAATCCTCAGGTCGGGGTAAGTCTTGTCGCCCTTCTCGGCATCAATATGCTGTACCTCACCCCATAAGAAGTATCTTTCTACAACTCTCTACCCTAACTTCACTAGTCTCTTTAATCTCACTCACTTGGTCTTGACCCTTAAAGTGCACCTATTTACCACACAAACACAGCCGAGGCAGCCATTTTGTAAGATGAACCAAAATTCATGAGAATAAAGTCTATTAGTGTCATCACTGTGGCACAAAGTGGAGGCAGCCATCTTGTTGCCTGAGCCAATCATCATGAGAATGCTGCTTATTAATTATCTAGCAAGCAGTGAAACAGCCATATCATGTCACTGGCAAGGTAGTTAAAGGTGTGGTGTATTTTCAGTCACAGATCATAAAATGGAATCAATGGGATTATCACCAGTCCCACATGGAAAAAAATAAAATATATTGTATTAAGTGAGACATTTCAGATGATAAACAGTAGTTTACATCAGCAATTATAACAAACTGAGGAAATATGTTGAGACATTTATTTTTTTGAGGTAAGTATAATTAGTGGATCAAGTTTCTTTTTTATGTTGGGTGGTTTATGTTCTGACTTATGCGGAAACAGATCTTTTTTGCAGATTATACTAGTTGCGGAGTGACATGACCTGAGCTCTTAAATTATAAAGCTATTCACTATTATATTATACATTTATATGGAAGGATTTGATGTTTAACCTGAGGATACTGTTGAAAAATAAACTATGGGTTTAATACGAGCCAGCAGAGGTCAGGAGTCAGGGAGACCAGTTTCATTAGTGGAAAAGCTACCCCCTGATTTTCAATTACGCTTCACAAAATATTCTAAGGCTACAAAACCAATTCTTCCCAGCTGTGCGCCTGCAGACAGCAATCTGGAAGGATAACTGGGGTTAAAATATTGGATGTTCTGATAAGAAACATTTGTGACATTAGCAAATATATACATGCAATGGCCTTTACTTTTTACAAAATGCAAGATAGTTACATTAACACGACAAGCAGATTTCAGCTTGTCCCTCATAACTTTTTAAGTGATGTTGTTATAGATATTGATGCATGTTTACTGTAAATGTGCATATGTGCTTATAACATACACTCCTTGTACAGAGTACATGTTTCCTGCATGTAACGTGCTATAAATACATATGTAGAGACAGAGCCGGTGCTAGGGTCCACGGCGCCCTAGGCATTTTTAAAAAATTGCCGCCCCCCCCCGCAAAAATTGCCGCACTCCTCCCTCCTCTCCTTACCTTGTCTAACCACCGCCGCCTCTCTGCTCCGTCTCCTCCCCTCCACTCACTGACACTAGTAAGTGGAGGGGAGGAGACGGAGCAGAGAGGCGGCGGTGGTGACAAAATAGCCTCTTCCCCCCCCTCCCCGTCCATCTGAATGCTGTGCGGCGGCCGTGAAAGGTATGGTCAGCGGTCGCCGCACAGTTTTAAAGTATTTTAGAATTCTGTGGCGCCCTCCAGGCGCCCTCCAGAGCCCGGCGCACTAGGCAAGTGCCTAACCCTGCCTAATGGGAGCGCCGGGCCTGTGTAGAGATGAGCAGACTGGTGGCACTATTCCTAGAGTAGCCCATGTGGCTGCCCAGCGATGCCCATTATGCTCAGCAGAGCGAGGAGCCCCCAGAACGGATGAGCCAGCAAGGCAGCCCGCCTCCTCCTTATTTTGCTATGGGGCCTGGTGATGAGGACGTCTCAGCGATGCCCACCATACTAAGAAGAGCACACACATGGACCAGTATGGCCACCCTCCTTCACCTTTCCTTATTGTGCTATGGGGCCTGGTGATGAGGACGTCTCAGCGATGCCCACCATACTAAGAAGAGCACACACATGGACCAGTATGGCCACCCTCCTTCCCCTTTACTTATTGTGCTATGGGGCCTGGCGACTGAGTGTTCCACCTCTAATTGAGCAGTTTAGTTCACAGAGCGATATGAGATATTAAAGGTAAATTATAAACCTGCAGAAATGTGAGCGTGCAGAAAAAATAATGCTGTATGTTAGGGCACCTTTATATGTGCCTGTTTAAATACAAAAGCACATGGCTTTGATCCAGGGTGTGTAAAAGGAGCTGGATGGATCGGGGCATTACTTGGCTGAATGCAGACTAAGGGGTAGGCTTACTAATGCTCCTAAAAAGGAAAAATTGAGGTGTTGCCCATAGCAACCAATCAGATTCTAGTTATCATTTTTAAGACTGTGCTAGATAAATGATAGCTAGAATCTGATTGGTTGCTCTGAGCAACATCTCCACTGTTCCTCTTTAGAAGACTTTAGTACAAGCTTGCGCCCACATGCAAAAATAAGATGTTGTTTTGCAGAATCAGATATTTAAGTGACTTTCAAGGGATGAGAGAGCACTTTTCTGTGGGCATTCCTGGATTGGCAGAGGCCATATTGAGAAAAGGACTTATACACATCCTTGGAGGTAGTGGAGATCGGCCCTCAGCTTGTACTCAATGAGAAGTCATTTGCACCTTCCACACACATTATACAAGAAGGCAATTCTATCCATGTAATAAAAAATCAAATATATGATAGTGACACATAAATAAAGATAACGTCCCCTCACTGTTTGGCTCATTTAAGGTATACAGTAAATAAGGCCCATCCAGCAGTATTGTTCTAGAGAGAAGGAAAAGTTAAAACCAGTTAATGGGTGTCTCTACCCTTATAGTAGGCTGGGACATAAAGTGACTTTCTTATACTTTCCCCACTCTCTGTTCCCAATCCCTCAAGCGGTCACACACAGTGATTATTTATATAACATTCAATATTTGTTCAGAATTATTTATGTTTTTATCTCGACCTTTGCAAACTTTTTGATGCTATTTTAAAAAAAAAAAAAAAAAAATATACAATTGATGGCAGAAAGACTTGGAGGGATCAGATCGGGACCATGAGTCAAATTTTACAGCGTCCTGATGTGCAATTGTCTGTTGTATTTGCCAGACTCTTTGTTTTTCTCTGTTATATGCATCCTTAGACTTAGGGAAGCAGCTTTCAATTTAAGTATACCAGTTCCCTTTATAGCTGAATTCTGTTGCCCCCTGACTCCTGGAATGGAGAAAGTAAAAAGTATATGGGAGAAACAATATGTGTTAACAACATGCCTTAGTTCTACACGGAATTTAAACCTCCCAAGGGATCTCTATCATAGCACCATGTGACCAGAACTCAATACATTTACAACAAGGAACCATATAATTACTGTCCATGCTTACATATGTAAATATATGGGACCGCAGGCCAAGATTATTCCTATATATTTATGTATCTAAGCAGGGGTTGCATTATTAATTACAGGTTAGTACTTTTTGTTAAACAAAACAAATATTTTGTCGTTTTTGGGCCTTTGTTTTGTATCTTTACTGCCATTTCATTATCAAAACTTATACTTACTTTTTGATTAATCATATTTCGTTCTTTTTAAAAAAAAAAGATTGAAAAGAGCGCTGTCACAGAGCTGTGCCGTGTAAACGTTTTGTGGCTCTGTGACAGCTCCCACAAGGTAGGTTTGCTCAGGGAGGATTTTTACGATGAGACAGAAAATAAATGATTGTTTAAACTCAGGGCTTGAACCTTAAGGAAATATACTTTTATCTCTTTCACATCACTATGAACCAAACATTAATTGATGATCAGCAAGCATTAAATACAAAAATATCATTCAGCTGTATATACAGATATTCACACAATTCATGTGTTATGTCATAATATACCATTACATACTGTGCTATAATGACATAAAAGCAGTTGAGTCACAAATGACACCAAAACCTGCGGTTACATCATTGACAAGAAGCTAAAGTCGGACAAGGTGTTGACACCTCCACTAGATTCATAAAACCCTTTAAGGCTCCTCTGCTCCTCCTATATGTGCAGGTGCTTTGTGAGAGCTTGTGCGGTAATAATTGTGAGTGTTCAGACCGGGACAGATAACATCTCTCTCTTTTTGGTGGTCGGTCTCTTTTCCTGCTCAGGAGTCAGGGTGGCTGGGATTACTCATCACATTGCTGATCCCTCCTCTATCATATTTCATTTCTGGTCTAGCCCCTCATCTCCCTGGAGGTTGATGTCATCCAAATCGTAGCAGTCAGCTATTATCTGCCTCCATTCTCCTTGTAAGGTGGATTTGAGCGCCGCGAACCGTCCCGGCTTTACATCCACTTCATCCAGCAGTTATGAACATCTGATTATTTAAACAATCCTCCTGTTAAGTCGTGTAAATACTGTGAACTTACGTGATACATGATATAATGCACAATTTATTAACCATTTTCAGTCTGCGGCACAGTGAAAATTAAAAATAAAGTAAAAATCTTGATTTATTTTCGTACTAATTCGATTTTAATGTCAGGCTTTGTAGATTTCAGGGGGTATATTTACTAAACTGCAGGTTTGAAAAAGTGCAGATGTAGCCTATAGCAACCAATCAGATTCTAGTTATTATTTATTTAGTACATTCTACACAATGACAGCTAGAATCTTTAGACAACATCTCCACTGCCAGGCAACCAGACGCGATACTTCCTGCTGGACCACCGGCCCTATTGCACATGCGTGTTCCGTTGCTATTCAAAGGGAGGCTACTCGGATCGCCGGCGACAGCCAATGACATCACGGGACAAACGTTGGGAGGTAAGTAAGGATGTAAGGGGTATATTTATGACAGCTGTTTTCTCTGGAGAATGGCCATTGCTCAATTTGTGAAGAGGATTAATGCAGAAGAAATCAGAGACTTCTTTTGCTTTAAGCTACCTTTCGTGGGTTACTGTAGTCCCCATAGTACTCTATGGTGACTGTGATAACTCAGGATGGCGTTAGCTTACCTGTGTCTATGGGGTCCACTTAAGCTGGAATGGCTTTGCATGATCCCCCATCGGGTTAAATCCTATGTGCATGCTTTAGCCTTAACTGGGTGGCGAATTTGCCCCCCCCCCCCAGCAGCAGAAAGCCTACCTTTAAAATAGGTCCCAGCCGCCGATCAAAATGAGAGGGGGCAGGGCCAATCGTGGGCTGGGCTAAACGTGGGCCAGCCAATCAGATTAAAGAATCGCCCACCCCTTAAAAATAAAGTCTAAGTCCGCCCCCCTGCCTTAGTAATATATGCAACAAAAAG
Organism: Mixophyes fleayi; assembly: GCF_038048845.1. Lineage (NCBI taxonomy): Eukaryota > Metazoa > Chordata > Amphibia > Anura > Limnodynastidae > Mixophyes > Mixophyes fleayi. The sequence continues at coordinate 321,168,500 of NC_134404.1, forward strand.
TTGTAGAATGACATATAAAGTTGTCTGCATGTGGAAAATCTCTTTCATTTTGTGTTGCTTTATCTTTCTTTTCAGCTACATTTGAGTGCCTGATTTGATCAACTTTTTTTTTTTTTTCAATCAGTATGCCAAAGTTGTTATAATATGTACAGTTACATTTGTCTGGGATTCACCAATAAAGATCGAGTTCCACAAAACTGGGCATTTTATATCCTTTACAAAGTATTTTAGGAGACATAGTTAAGTGAATGTGGCAGATAAAGAAGGAAATTTTGAGCAAGAACATGCTAGGCGATTTTTTCCCGTTTATTGGTGGTGACCCACGCTGGATGGCAGCCCAGAATTCTAGGAGCGCCCTATAGAACATGTTGCTTTGGCTATAGATAGGATGTAAATCACAGCTCGGAGACACTTGTCCATAGACAGGGAAACAAAAGAGACTCAGAAGAGGCAACAGGTGTGACGACAGCTGTCCACAAACAGGCGAGGTGAAAACTGAACCGAAAATTTGTATCAATGATAATATGACGCGCTGGACCTCATGCTCAGAACCCACTTCAGTTTATTCACTTCATAAACAGAAACATTGTGTTATAAAGTGACTGAACATGATATGTATAGATTGCAGGAACATTATGGTAAGGATTAAAGGGAAATATACAGATTAAAGTAAATGACAGTGCGATCACGGACCTTCCCAGTTGGATGACATTGAAAGGGCTAATTACTTATATCTATAGTATCCATTATGGTAGAATTAAAACACACTGGGCCTGACTCATTAAGGAAAGTAGAGCAAAAAAAGGAGTAACTTTGCACTTTGGCAAAACCATGTTACAATGCAAGGGGTGCCAATTAGTTTATTATTTTGCACATAAGGAAAATACTGTCTGCTTTTTCATATAGCACACAAATACTTGATAGCTTTATTTTTACACTGAAATCTAAAGTTGATCTAGGACATGTCTTATCCCAACTATAAATCTGTACCTCCCCCTCCAATACAACATGGTTTTCCGAAGGTGCAAAGTTACTCATTTTTGTTGCTTTACTTTGCTTAATGAATCAGGCCCACCCTGAATCTTTACAACATTAGCATAAAATAAATAACCTTTAACTATCTATGTATTATCAACTTGACCTTGAGATAAGCTGTGTTCTAGATAAATGTTTACAGTATAGTAAGCTCTTGTTTACTTCCTAATACAGTGTTGGCTAACCTGCTACACTCCAGGTGTTGTGAAACTACAAGTCGCAGCATACCCTTCCAGCAATAAGCTGCTATATAATGGCAAAGCATGCTGGAACTTGTAGTTTCACAACACCTGGAGTGTCACAGGTTAGCCAACACTGTCCTAATACATAACAGACCTGATTCATTAAGGAAAGCAGAACAACAAAAGGAGTAAATTTGTAAACATATTTTATTCATGTGCAGATAACATTCTAAATAAAGAGTGACACTGTAAAACATTGCACATTATGTAATCTGGTTTATTTCATTTTATTAAGTTCATTGTTTGGAAATGAAAGTAAAATTAAAAATCCGATCACTTTATAATATACTATAAACTTAGCAATGAGATAAGTTGACTTGTGCCCTCTAGAAAATAATGTCATTTGCGACTAATGAATGAGTGACGTCACTGGTTCTTACTGAGTTGATAAGTTGCATTTTGCTGACTATTGGTTCAGTCCACAAAAAAACAAACCCTCCCACATGACCCCTTTCAGCCAATGCAAAATGCTCTGCTCCTGAACTTCCTCCTTAACACCTTTCTCATCAATGACTTCATTCCGCACAGGTAACTGCTATAATAAATTAAGAGGGAAGTTCTTCAGCGGAGCACCACGTGAAAGGGGTCATGTTGGAGGGTTTTAAAGTAGATTCATCTGCTGTGTGTACATAACAGGACTCTTTAACCACCAAAACTCATCGTTCTGCCATTGAGGGATGCCCCATTTATAACACATAACCTGATTCAGATATAGTTACTCAGCCAAACTTAATATACAATAAAGTAGAATCAACAAACAACAGTTATAATCATGTATTTAATGAAATCCTGACTGCTATTGTCTTACCAGATATGAAACACCTTTGCGAAGCAATTTTTCATTTAAAGACTGTGCAAAGGTTCTCAAATTTATTTACAATTAAATAAAAAAAATTGGTTGTTTTCTGTGCAGCTACCTCCTTCTAAATTCATTGAGTGTGAATGGCAGATTCCTTAGTCGTGTCAAGTTTCACGTCACCATAGAAACAAACTAGGAGGGAGTTTCATTAATCATTTAGAGCACAAGAAGCCTAGGTCAGTCTGATTGCAGCATATAGAGTATCATCCTAGCGCCACATGGGACTCAGTTGATTTGAATTAAAAAAGATTAAGCTGCCCCTACGACGCCCAGAATCATCAGTTTAAGTTCTCAAATAACAGTGGTCTCTGGAGCCACCTGGATTAGGAGACTGAAGCTATGCATTTATTTTTCAGTACTCGGTGAAACTCTATATGAGTGCAGGTGTCTAAGGGGAGAGAAGGACAAAGATCGCATATAGCTTTTCTATACTTGTTGCCGTTCTTTTCAAACTGGAAACAATAACTCAATTTTATTTTGAAAGCGACAGTCACTTCAGATTTTTTTTACCTTGTTCCGTTAAATGCTACATTTACTGCTGATCCCACATAAGATATTACAGAGCAGTGGGCTGGTGTGTATAAGACTCTGGTGGCAACATATATAAGGACATTGAACAAATATACTATATATGACTGCACTACAGTCCTGTTCAGAAATGTGCAGTGGCCGAGTAGCCTGTCCCGATGTGCCATGTTTCCTTGGTGTATAACACCTAAACAGTCATATTAAGGGCTAGATTTACTAAGCTGCGGGTTTGAAAAAGTGGGGATGTTGCCTATAGCAACCAATTAAGATTCTAGCTGTCATTTTGTAGAAGGTACTAAATAAATGAAAGCTAGAATCTGATTGGTTGCTATAGGCAACATCCCCACTTTTTTAAATCTGCAGCTTAGTAAATCTAGCCCTAAGAGTTCTATGAATACCATCAAATATCACTCACTCAAATACATTATAAAACCCAGAAAAAGTAAACACAATACTCGTTCTTTGTATGTTTACTGAACTCACAGGTAACATATAATCTCATATGCTGAAATAATACACAAGTTATGCTAATGTAGGTATAAAGTCTAGTAAAGATGTCATCACTTATAATCGGTGAGTTCTAATGTCATAATTTCAATGTTCCTTGGGACATGCATGTATTAGAAGGAAAAACATAGACCCTGCTGTAAATTACTATGGATATTAGAGGTCGGAATGAGCCTTGTGCCTTTCTATGGTCACAGAACTCCTTATTGACTTATAACACCCTTATAATTTACAGTAGGGGGTACATATAAAGATGCAGCACACTACATTGTATCTCTTAGGCTGGGTACACACTATAGTATTTTCAGCAGATTATCAGGCCAGTCAGACAATAAACAACTGATTGGCCCGATATCACAGTGTGTACCCTGCACTGAGGACCGATTATCGTTCCAAAGCACATAATATCGTTGAACATGATTGTTAAACTGAACTAAAAATCTTGTTCAACAATGGGACAATGTTGTTTCAATTCTGCAGTGTGTATGCACTCTGCTGAATTGGAATGATAGTTTAGCTAAACTACAACACTCTCCTTCTTCCCTCAGTCAATGGTTTTGACAGATGAAGAGTGAACAGATCTGAAGGTAATCGGGTATAGTGTGTATACATGAATCGGCATGCTGATCGGGATTATTTCGGGATTATTTTTGTTTCCCTATTGTTGGTAAAATCGCTAATTGTTAGACTTTACCTGTAGTGTGTACCTAGCCATAGACTCTACAGAGATTCTAAGTTAAAAAAGTGCTGTTAAAATGCAATATAACTCTATCAAATATATATAACACAAAGATAGCATAACGCTCCTATACATTCAAAGTATATATCCACTTTCAGACATGTGCTTTGGACCGTCCATCTGCAACGTCATGGCGTTGTTTCACTTTCCCTTCCTTCAATTGTACATTGGAATAAAAAATAAATATATAAATTAATGCGGGGGAGTGGACTTATATAAGCAGTGGTTTCAGGTGATTTTTCAACTTTTGCCGACCGACTGTTTGAGTCATAGATAAATAAACATGATCACCAAAGCATGTGCACAAATAGCCTATGTAACCCTATGGGATGTTATCTTTGTTCTATATCTTACATATAAATCCTATACAGCCTAGTACATATCCGCTTGTAGACGTTTACTTATAAATATGTAGTTCCTTGTTCCATTACATAAATTATAGGGGCACCTTTCCATCGATCCAGACGGAATGCTGGACAACTGAAGTCTATATAAAGGAGTTTCACATGTAAAGAGCTCTGCATATCTATCGAGCCCACCCACCACCACATCATGGTGGCACTTTACTTCTCTCCAACATTAATAGATTTGATAAGCCTAGCACCAATAGGCAACATTCAAATCTATTAACTTTGGGGGATTAGACTAGCAGCCAAGGGCAGGTCTGACAAAACTCTCAGCAGCACTTCTCGGCCTTTTGGCTAAGATCAAGTGCAGTTGTGGCAGAGCTGCACTTGGTCCTCTGGCCAGGGGCTGGGATTGCTGCTTTGAAAGCCTGGGACAAATGTGCCTCTGGGAGTGGCGACCCCGAGGGTGCCAAAAAATCACAGGTCAGTAGCACCTTGAAATAGATACAATGTGATTATGTTGGCACCCACGCACTTTTGACCACTTTCTTTTAAGCACTCGCTCTATTCTTTGCCCCGGCCTTATGGCTGGGCGAGAAAATTTTTATACCAAGCCCATTAGGCTGGGGCCGTATCCACTCGGCACTATTTATTTTTCTTCACGTTTGTCACTTTTTCTTTTGTGTTCACGTTTCTGGATTTTATTGGGTACGGGTAGGCCCTTTTGGGCTCCTGTCCCCGAGACGATCTAGGGGAGGTTGTGTGGCCCTTAGGCTCCAGCCTCCCTGAACACCCACGTTGGTCCTCCCCTTAGGGGGTGGACTAGTTGTTAAGCCCTGGGTGAAGCTTCGGTGGATCCCAGGGGCTAAAGGGACCCCCCTAGCCTCGCAGCGAAGGGGGTCTGAAGACCCTTGCCCCCTAAGGGACCTTTTTGGTTCCGGGGGTCGGGGACCAGGGCCCTTTCTTTTTAAAGAAGGGGCCAGTACCGTACCCCTTGTGCACTTTTTTATGGTTTTACACCTTTTTTGGGCACTTTGGGTTTTTGATTGCACGTTCCCAGGCTTTCAATAAAAAAAAAAAAAAAAAAAAAGTGCTCAGCACCTCTGCTTATCATGTCCTCTCACCTTCCCCTCTCACCTTCTTTAATCCCTCTCCCCCACTGTGTGTGCTTATCTAGCTCACCTCTTCAACCTGTCTCTCTCCACTGGCATTGTCCCCTCCTCCTTCAAACATTCCCTTATCTCTCTCATTCTAAAAAAAACTAATCTTGATCTCACCTCACTTGCTAACTACCACCCCATTTCACTTCTACCCTATACCTCTAAACTTCTCGAGCGAATTGTCTGCAACCGCCCCACCAGTCACCTTTCAGACAATTCCCTCCTTGACCCTCTCCAATCTGGCTCCCGCCCCCTCCACTCCACTGAAACAGTCCTGACCAACGTAACTAATGATCTACTCTCTGCTAAATCCAGGGATCACTTCTCCTGCTCATCCTCCTGGACCTATACGCAGCTTTAGATACTGTGGACCACCCCCTGCTTTTGCAGACCCTTCACTCTCTCAGTCTCTCTGGTCCTGCCCTCACATGGTTCACCTCATACCTCGCCAACTGCTCTTTCTCTGTATCCATGTCCGGTTCAACACCCCCCCCCCCACCCGCCCTCCCTGTAGGAGTCCCCCAGGCCTCTGTTCTTGGCCCTCTACTCTTCTCACTTTATACTACCTCCCTACATCTCTTCTCCTGATCTCCCTCCCCTGCCTCCTCTCTTGTGTATCTGACTACCTCTCTACCATCTCCTCTTGGATGTCCTCACACTTTCTCAAAATTAACATTGCAAAAACCGAACTCATTGTTTTCCCCCCCCACCTAGATCTCTCCATCACTGTTAACAATTCCACCATCTCTTCTGTCCCCCAACTCCACTGCCTGGGCATCAACCTCAACTCCTCCCTCTCTTTTCCCCCCCACATTCAATCCCTGGCCCAATCCTGTCGCTTTCAACTACGCAACATCACCAGCATCTAGCCCTTCCTATCTCAGGAAGCAACCAAAACTATTATCAATGCGCTTATCATTTCCCGGCTTGACTACTATAACCTTCTCCTCACCGGCCTCCCCCGCTTTCACCTCGCCCCCCTTCATTCTATACTCAATGCGACTGCGAGGCTTATCTTCCTTTCTCACCGCTCCTCTTCTGCCTCCCCTCTCTGCCTTGCCCTGCACTGGCTCCCCTTCACCTACAGAATCCTTTTTAAACTTCTTACCCTCACCTACAAGGCCCTATCCCACTCTACTACTCCTTATATCTCCAATCTCCTCTCCATCCACACTCCCACCTGGTCCCTGCGATCGGCTAATGACCGTCGCCTCTCCTCCACTCTGATCACCTCATCCCACTCCAGAATTCAAGACTTCTCCCGAGCTGCCCCCATGCACTGAAATGACCTCCCACACTTCATCCGTTTGTCCCCTAACTCGTGCTCCTTCAATCGGGCACTCAACATTCATCTCTTTCTCAAAGACTACCAGCCTTCCACTTAGCCCTCTCTCCATGCTCGCTCTCATCACCTCGCTCCTCCTCTGCTCTAACTTCAATTGAATTGCTTTGCCTGGAGCCTCTGATGTCATGGAATTACTCATTTATTGTTATGTACTGTTTTCCTTGTTTTGTCCATTGTTTGTATTGTGTATGGAGCTGCGGAAACCTTGTGGCGCCTTGTAAATAAAGGATAATAATAACGTCTGCCATTGAGGAACCACAATTTAGTCCCTGGTCTGCCAGACACATAAAGGATGGACCACCACTACCCAGAGCCAATGACTACAGTTTTTTAAGAACATGTCCAAAGGTGGACATCCTTCAGGCAACGGTATATAGCCACAAACCTACGTTAAGCATTGTGCTCTGGCATTATCAGATCACCAGACATGAAGCACAGTTTTCACAGAATGCTAAGAATGGTGATCCTGGAAACAGACCATCTTATATTTCCCTCATTACTGCCCATTAAAGGAGAAAGCAAGGTATGCATTTCTTAGGATCTGTGATGACATCTGCTCGATATTTAGATCAGAATCAATAGTAAGTGTTTACAACCAGCATATTGCATGTGTTTTTGTCTGCTTTTGCCATTGCATGTTTAGATGAAAAAGCAATCTCAGTATTTAGATACCTTTAGGGACTTCATAAAAGGGACTGCACCGTATTTGTGTTCTGCTATCATATTTTATGTGGGCATATCACTGAAGCAACAGCTGGTCCTCCAAACATTCTGTTCTCTACAACTTATCTTTCAGAACAACGTACTACAGCCCTATTGCTAGCTATATAAGGCTTATTTTCTGCTCGTCGTGTGGCCAAAGGTTTGAAAGCTGACATTAAACTGTGATGAATCTCATTTATATGTTATATTATTTGTTTTTAAAGTGGTGGCATTTTTAATAATATATGTTATGTTTTAGCGCTGTTCTTTGCTTACTTGATGTCAGAATCCTAATCTGGATATGAATCTGAACAGCTCAGGAAGGGCTGGGCAGGGATGAGGGTATAATTGGGCCTTTGGCAGTACAGTGGCACAGTGGTTAAGAGCACTGGGATCATGGGCTTGATTCCCATGGGCCCTATCTGTGTGGCGTGTGTATATACTTCCCATGTATGTGTGGCTTTCCTCCAGCTGCTCCAGTTTCCTCCTACAGTCCAAATGCATACTAGTAGATTGACTGGTTTCTAGGGGTAAATTTCTAAAGCTGCAGGTTTGAAGAAGTAGAGATTTTACCTATTTTGTAGAATGTACTAAATAATTAATAACTAGAATCTGATTGGTTGCCATAGGCAGCATCTCCACCCCCTCAAACCCGCAGCTTGATAAATTTACCCCCTAGTGTGTGTTAGGGAATTTAGACTGTAAGCTCCAGTGGGGCAGGTACTGATATGAATGATTACATATTTACTGTACAGTGCTGTGCAATAAGATTGCCACTATATAAATAAATGATAATACTAACAATGTCCTATGGATATTGAGATATTTGCAATAATACTCCATATTAAGTGCCATCATCATTAAAGTGGGATTTCATTTTTATTAAGGGCAGCACAGTGGTTCAGTGGTTAGCACCTCGGGCTAATAGCAATGGATCATGAGTTCAATTCCCGACCATGGCCTTATCTGTGTGGAGTTTGTATGTTATCCTCGTGCTTGCGTGGGTTTCCTCCGAGTGCTCCAGTTTCCTTCCACACTCCAAAAAAAACATACTAGTAGTTTAATTGGCTGCTATTAAATTGACCTTAGTCTCATGTGGTCTGTGTGTGTTTGTATGTTAGGGAATTTAAACTGTAGCTCCAATAGGGCAGGGACCGAATTTGTAGCGCGCTGCGGAATTAGTAGCGCTATATAAATAGCTGATGATGATTTTACAAGAGAGATATGATGTTATCCTCTACTTGTCCACAAAAGTCAACAAAACAAATTTATTTTTCCATCTAGTTTTGAAAAATACACCAAATTTAATACACATTAAGGTATTATTTAAAATGAAAAATAAAAGCTTGAAATAAAAACTCGAATCCTCTATAATTCTTAGTTATATAATAGCTAAATGAAACAAGTATATTGGGGAAAAAATCTTTTCAACTTCTTTCTAACCATCTGTTTGAGTCATAGAAAAAAACAAACATCTGCAACGATCACCAAAGTTTTGGCGCAGATGGTCAATGAAATTCTATGGTCAATGAAATTTTACTGTTGTGCATTAAATTAGGCACAACTCCACACTGAAAATGTGCTGCACATGAAAACTGTGAAAAACTGATGAAAAAAAAAAGACCTTTAAGTTAGTGGATCTTTTGTGTAGCTACAATACAGATCACTCCTATAGCTATTAGAGGTAATGCAGATATACATAAACAAAATTTTAGGTTGGGATAAAGAAAATTGAATAATTGGGATTAATTATGTCACTTCCTAGAACCTTGCAAACCACACATGCATTCACAGCAGAGCCGTAACGACGACGGTGCGGGCGGTGCGGCCGCCCAGGGCGCAAAGCCTAGTAGGGGCACAACACCCGTCCGCCCGCCCGTCCCCGATGGAGTGGCAATCTAGTCCTGCGGTGGCAGCACCGCAGGACTACTTTGCCCATTGAAGACAGCAGCGCAAGGAGCAGGGTGCCAGCTTCCTGCTCCTGCAGCGTCCTGACGTACAAATAATGACGTCAGGAAGGAAGAAGATGACAGAAGAAGTACGGTAAGTAAAACACTGCTGTGCTGCTGAGAAGAGGGGGCAGGAGAGGAGAGAAGCGAGCGAGGGGGCTGTAAGAGAGGTCTGGAGCGAGGGGGCTGTAAGAGAGGTCTGGAGCGAGGGGGCTGTGAGAGAGGTCTGGAGCGAGGGGGCTGTGAGAGAGGTCTGGTGAGAGGTCTGGAGAGAAAGGTGTCTGGAGAGAAGGAGTGATGGGTCTGGAGTGAAGGGAGTCTGGAGGTGGGGTGGGGGTTTCTGGAGAGAATAGAGGGAGATGCAGGGGTTTGGAGTACATACATATATGATGCATAGTATAATAACATAAGTAATATAAAAAAATCTGTAAAATATTAATTATATAATAATAATTACTATTAAATATGGGAAAATTTGTAAGCCATAATTTGATTTTGGGGCTGGTGCGGGAAATAGGCATTTGGATCATTAAATGGGGATGCTATTAATTTAATGGTGAGAGCTGGTGAGGGGTGAAGTATGTCTATTAATTATATGGGAATGCTACTAATTTAATGTATGGTCTGTTGCGTGGGGTATGTCTGTTTAATAAATGGGAATGTTATTAATTTAATGGGACTGGGGAGGCTTATTTATGAAACGTGGGTGCTGTTAATTTGCTGTCGGAGCTATATGGAGGGAAATAGACATTAACTGTAAATGCTATTAATTAGATTCTGGAGCCGATTGGGTGGAAGGAGGCCTGTTTTTAAACAGAAAAAGCTACTGATTTAATAACTGTCTGGTTGTGGGGAGGGAGACCTAGATTCTTCACTCAGTGTTCAACTTTCCAGGAGTTCAGTAATAACAATCTCTTTTCCAAACAGGCCCCCAATATTCCTGGATCCCTCTAAGCAGCAACGGAGCATAAGATACCAGCAGGCGGAAGACACTGGCGATGCTTAACCGCTGAGAGGCAGCATCTACTCCCATAAAGGTACGTTGTGGGGAAGGGGGGGTGGTGGCACCAGTGTTCTGTTTCGCCCAGGGCACTAAAATGTCTAGTTACGGCTCTGATTCACAGATGCCACTCCGACCACACAGCAGAAGGAACGGACCGTTTTCATGCCAGATCTATCCATATTCTTTCCCGACATATATTTTTGCCTCCCCATTTTAATTTGCAGTTTCCGTTTTTGCAACCTATTAAGGAAAACATAAATTAATAAACAGTTAATAACCAACCTTTTTCAAGTAGCAATGTCAACCGGAAACAAAGCAAACATTTTATTTAATATTTTCATATTAAGCAGTTTAATACTTGTGTTTTACGCATTCAAGCAGTTTCCATGCTTTATAACGATGAGGGATTAGGTACTTAATTGGAAGAGAAAGAAGGGGGAGGCGGGGTCAGGTACTTTATTAGATTAGAAAGAAGGGGTAGGCGGGGTCAGGTACTTTATTGGAGGAGAAAGAAGGGAGAGGAGGGGTCAGTTACTTTATTAGAGGAGAAAAAAGGGGGAGGCGGGGTAAGGTACATTATTAGATTAGAAAGAAGGGGTAGGTGGGGTCAAGTACTTTATTGGAGGAGAAAGAAGGGAGAGGAGGGGTCACTTACTTTATTAGAGGGGAAAGAAGGGGTAGGCGGGATCAGGTATTTTATTACAGGAGAAAGAAGGGGTAGGTGGGGTCAAGTACTTTATTGGAGGAGAAAGAAGGGAGAGAAGGGGTCAGTTACTTTATTAGAGGAGAAAGAAGGGGGGGCGGGGTCAAGTACTTTATTGGAGGAGAAAGAAGGGAGAGGAGGGGTCAGGTACTTTATTAGAGGAGAAAGAAGGGAGAGGAGGGGTCAGGTACTTTATTAAAGAATAAAGAAGGGAGAGGAGGGGTCATCATCATCATCATCATTTATTTATATAGCGCCAACATATTCCGTAGCGCTTTACAATTGGGGACAAATGTAATAAACTAATAAACAAACTGGGTAAAACAGACAAAGAGGTGAGAAGGCCCTGCTCGCAAGCTTACAATCTATGGGACAATGGGAGATTGACACATGAGGTTAAGTATACATTTTGCATCTTGGCCCAGCCAGACTGCAAAGGTAGGGTGACTCATAAGCTAAATGATCCTGTCACACAACAATGTTGGTCTGGGGGTAGTTGTCTTGTGTGAAATTGTGTAACAGGCTAAAGGTAGTGAGGTTAAGATGGGGTCACGTACTTTATTAGAGGAGAAAGAAGGGAGAGGAGGGGTCAGGTACTTTATTTGAGGAGAAAGAAGGGAGGCGGGGTCAGGTACTTTATTTGAGGAGAAAGAAGGGGTAGGCACTGTCAGGTATTTTATTAGAAAATAATGAATTGGAAGGCGGTGTCAGGTACTTTATTGGTAGCGTAGGAAGGGGGCGGGGTCAGTACTTTATTTATGGATATGGACGGAAGGGGGAGCGGGGTCAGACATGTTATTGGAGGCGGATTAAAGTAGACTCTGAGACAGACACAGTACTGTACAGAATAAATTTAGCAATGCAGCTATTCGTTGCACACGGCTATGTTATTGAAGAGGGGAGGAGAAGGTAGTCATTGGCACTTCTCAAGAGGCCTCATAAATTATTAAGAACACTGCAACTGTACCAGTAGTGCAATCAGCTGTATGTGTGTAATGTCTGTATTTTTCTTTTTTCTTTTTTTTTTTGGCCAAACACTATAGGGGCCCACACATTTGTATTGCATTACAAATTAACACAATTGACCTTCCCTTGGAGGTGGCAGGCAGTTAATTATTATTAGCAGCTATTTATATATAACGCCAGCATACTCTGTAGCATTTTACAATTGGTAACAAACACAGCAATAAAAGAAGACTGGATATTACCAGACAGCGTTGGACAACAGTCCGTGGAACGGAGATGCAGACGTAGTATGGCTGAAACATTGCATCTCTGCTTTGCTGCAAAACCTGCACCGTGCATGACTTTGCTGCTACTTTGCCCCCTCTAGTTGGGAGGTCATTATGTGTAAACAAAACCCTATTTATTCCAAACCTCCAAATTGTTATTAATATTCATAAGTAAGTAATGACATAGCTACACATAACACAGTTCATTGTGATTGACACAGATGGAGAGCTGTTGGTAATATAAGAGGTGTACTGTGTGCAGATCACGAATAACCTTTAGAAGATGGGGAAGCCCCTTTTCATATGTCAAGAAATAAATTTTATCTCTGCTGTTATTAATACACATTTTATGGCTCTAAACCAGAAACTGATTTAATGAATTAATAAATTCTTGGTCATGGTTTACTATGGTTAATTCCAACAAGTACAAGTTTACGAGTTTAAAATATGTAGGGGTAATGTGACAAGAATATGAATTTTTATTATTACTTACATTGGGCAGTGAGCCAATAGCTGTTTAGATTTGGGGCCCCCAGTAATGTTCTATTAACCTATAAATGGGCAAATAGCTGAGTGCAGGTTAGATTCAAGAAAGCATCCATTTGTGCACCTACATGTAAAAATAAGGGGCTTGATTCATTAAGGATCTTAACTTGAGAAACTTCTTATTTCAGTCTCCTGGACAAAACCATGTTACAATGCAAGGGGTGCAAATTAGTATTCTGTTTTGCACATAAGTTAAATACTGACTGTTTTGTCATGTAGCACACAAATACTTGATAGCTTATTTGTACACTGAAATTTAAAGTTGATATTTGTGTGCTACATGAAAAAACAGTCAGTATTTAACTTATGTTCAAAACAGAATACTAATTTGCACCCCTTGCATTGTAACATGGTTTTGTCCAGGAGACTGAAATAAGAAGTTTCTGAAATTAAGATCCTTAATGAATCAGACCCAAAGATTTTGTTTCGTTGGACAAGATTATTTAGACCAGTGTTTCTTAAACCTGATCCTCAGGACCCCTAACAGTGCATGTTTTCCATATCTCCTTGCTTTAGCACAGGTATATTTATTACTGATTGGCACATTACAACAGATCCACAGGTGGTGTAATTATTTCCCTTGTCACCTGGAAAAACCTGCACTGTTAGGAGTCCCGAGGACCGGATTTGAGAAACACTGATTTAGATGACATCCAAGGGGTAGGAAAGTGCATATAGGAATGTTCTCCTTGTTTAGCACAGGATCTTTATAGCAGTTTTATTCCCACTAAAGGACTTATATTTTATGGCTAGTCATGAGCTTCTGGTAATCAGGGACCATCCTATAATGTCGGTGGGAGGTCCTTTGCACCTTCCAACAATGTAATAAAAACCTATAGCAACCAATCAGATTCTAGCTGTCATTTTGTAGAATGTGCTAAATAAATGATAGGTCCATCTGCAGTTTAGAGTGTGTTGACATAATCTTCAAATTGAAATTCTATTGTGTACTACTAACTAATAAACAAAATATTAATTTGTTTAATTTTTTTATACTTTGTCTCAAATTACAAAATAAGATAAAATGATAATATACTTTTATCGTACCCAAAAGATGAAATTCAAAACTAAATTGTAGGTCCTGAAGCTGATTCATAAGAGATTAATCTGAGTCCTGCCGACAGAGATTGATAAAAGAGACCTGGGGGGTATATTTACTAAACTGCGGGTTTGAAAAAGTGGAGATGTTGCCTATAGCAACCAATCAGATTCTAGCTGTCATTGTGTAGAATGCACTAAATAAATAATAAATAGAATCTGATGGGTTGCTATAGGCAACATCTCCACTTTTTCAAACCCGCAGTTTAGTAAATATACCCCCTGAACTCCCATCACTCTCCTGGTATATTTAAGATGTAAAGGAGGATCAACAAAGACATCTTTTAGAATAAAAACATAAAAGTATATACATGTAATTATACATAGATTAGAGAGGTTGTAGGTTCACCTAAGGATACATGAAGGTGACCTAAATGAACTGAATGTGTTACTAAAATGCCTAAAAATGATCTATAACAAATGGATTATTAATAAAGATGATGGTCCTAAAGCTGTAGTATTCTGGGCTTTGAATAGATATTTTAACTCTTTCCGCCTTATGCATTTCAACAACAGCCCACAATGATATTTGCAGATCGATTTTTGAATACCAAGATGTGAGTGTCCACCTATAAATGTACTAGGAAGACAATTAAGAGCATTGGTATAAACAGAAAAGATCTGTGTGACTGAATGTTTTCCATTTTCTTAAATTACTTTTACTGGCTTACTGTGTAAATAAATGCACTTTTTGCCCAAACATTTTAAGCAGACCTTTATACTTTATTTTTTATGCCTCTTATTATGTAGCCAAAGCAAAACATTGCCATTATTATTGAATACACAATATACTACCCACATTGAAAGGGATCGGAAACATGAAAGACTGCAATTGTAGAACTCAAGATAAATTAAAATAATTCACCCATTTCTCTAAGCTCTAAACTAACTTCCTCTTCAGCTGCTTTTTACATGTGACTTCATGAGGACCAATGAAACCACCCATCTAATCCAACTTAAATCCTCGATATAGAATCAAATGCAAAATTCTTGCTACAAACTTTCCCAGGACAGAATCGGAAGGGATTGTTGGAAGGTTTCAAGCTTTTGTCTCCAACATATGTAGTAAATAATATTTTGAATTAAATACGTGTATGTATTAGTTTTCTCTCAAAGCCTGGACACTTACGTAGGCAAATAATATTTAATAGAGAAGGTTTAATTAGACACAGAACTTTTTGAACTCTCCAAAATATCTGCAAATGCTTTACCATATATAAGTAGCTCTGATATATGTTTGTGTTGCTGGATGTTTGGTTTCGAAAACAAATATTTGTTTTGTATGGATGAATGATTATTATTGTTTATTATCAGCATATGTATTCTGTTTTAGAATAAATAATAGACCTCTTTATAAGTGCCACCTGTCAGTACAGGTGCAGGTCTGGGACAATATAGTTTACTGCTGTGTGGAGAACATAGAAGTCAGTCATTTGAAAATAGAAAGAGACGCAGTACATGGGATATTTTGCCACAGAAATCCCACTGACAAGTCCAATACATCTCTCTCTCTCTCTCATTCCCTCCCCCTCAAAAGTACCGAAACATTTTAGAGGCTGTGAATGTGATTGTAGCTGTGTGTGATCTTTATTAGAAGTGTTAATGGTGACTACACACCTGCTACACACGATCAGCTAACAAACACTGGAAACTCCAAACTACAGAGAAATGACATTACACGTGATTTATGTCTGTACTAGGTAAAAGCCTGTCAAAATGAGGAAAAAAAATAAGTGTAAGATAATGTTGGGGCCTTTTTTTTTGGTAACGGTTAAATCATACTTGCCAACATTTGAAAAGTTAAGTCTGGGAGATCCCGGTCAGTGGGCGTGGTTGGAGGGCGGGATGGGCTGGGCTGGGCACGGTCAATTGCGTCATTTTGGCCCCGCCCCGTGACAAAATGCCATTTTTTTCACTGGAACTGGGCCAAAATTACACGATTCACCGCGATTTATGTATTTATAAAGGTGAGGAGCAGCGTAATCTTTTATATATATATATATATATATATATATATATATATATATATATATATATATATGATATAGAGCAATAAACAATTGGCACAAACAACAGTATTGTATATGTATGGTATGTCAAGAGAGTCCACAAAAACACCTCTTCCACGTATGGAGGCAGCCTTCCTTAAAATGGGTGGTAAGTCCAGAATAAATTAATAGGTATAGTGCAGGAATCGGGGCTCAAGGTGTGACAGTATTGGATAATAAGCCAAAGTTCAGTGGAAAATATAAGTCATAAATAGATAGATCTTTCAAGATTCTGGATAGTCCTCTTGGACCAAGGTTATAAGTCCAGTCTTGTATATATGTAAAAGACAGAAAAACAGAAAAATCAGAGGACTATATATATATATAGATAGAACGATAGATATGTTTTACCATTTATTTTACCAGTACAAATTCAAAAGAGCCCAACAATGTTAGACATTGTTGACTGAAGAAGAATTATACTGTAAGCATCTGCAGTAAACAGTTGTCAAATCTTGCAGGCAGTATTGCGTTATGTCTTATTGAACATTCAACAAGATTCCCTTACTTAAATTTCATCAAGAAATGGTTCTTTATTCTGGCTGCTGGTGATTGTCGTACTTGTTCTTGTCTGAAATTGAAAGATCTCATTTCTGCATAATTAGTTGAGACACAGAATTCCCTAAAATACCTCTTATACTAAACTGTGATACAGTGCAAACAAAATCCTCTTTCTGCTCTTTATTTCTGCCAGTCCCATCATAAGGTCTGTTTTCACAACTGTTTAACCTAAATATTATATCACTATAGTGACTTTAAGCATGATCATACCTTCTCTTCTGTGGCGGAAAAAGACTAAAGTATTAACATTTGCCACCAGTAACGGTCAAAGCAGTGTTTTGCCCCCCCCCCCCCCAAAAAAAAAACAACAACATAATTTTAATATATTATTATTATATGTATAATTTATATTTACATATTTTGCCACCCCTTTTATTTTAATAGGCAGTATCTTCTTATAGCCTTAGTGTGTCAGTGTTGCTATTGCTATTTGTAGAATAACGTTTATATCAGTATAATTTATGTTTATAAACACTTATTGTACCAAGTAACCGATTGCCTTTATTGTTTATATTATTTTATTTAGTAATACAATAGCTGTTACTTAGAGTTACAATACTCCTGTTACCCCTGGATGTAGACGTACAGCAAACAAGAACCCCTAAAACAGCGCCTTTGTCAGTAACTTAGATTTCTGCATATATAACAAGATGGTAAAAGAGTCATGGGGGTATATTTACTAAACTGCGGATATGAGAAAGTGGAGATGTTGCCTATAGCAACCAATCAGATTCTAGTTATATATTTAGTACATTCTACATAATGACAGCTAGAATCTGATTGGTTGCTATAGGCAACATCTCCACTTTTTTCAAACCCGCCGTTTAGTACATATATCCCATGGGTTGTTTTCATCTGTTCAACATCTTTTTTATAAAAATGCCAAACTTATTATCATTTACTGTGATGGACATGAGACCTCCCTACGGATACCGATGGTTAAAGAGAGATAAATAGCAGTGGTCCATAACGTGATTTAGGAATACATAAGGCACAGTAAACAAATGTTACCAGCCACGTTAAACCATTTAATGGAGCCCATACTAATCTTGCATTAACCCCCGCAATTTGTCTTTACCATACATATGTCTAATTAGTGTATTTACAATATGACAAATGGATCTAACATGCTAGCTCTTATCAATATGTTCTCTGATCTAAGAGAACGAGGACAACCAAAAGTGAATCCAGATGTGTAAAGAAAACCAGATGTCTCCATCACACACATGCATTAGTGTCATCACTGTCCAGAACAATGCGCTCTGTTCCTTTACCTCCACAATCTCTGCCTGCGCTGTTATTAGCTGCTATCCCTCTCATCAAACCTGCCAGGTGCAATGATGGATTCCTTATATCTAATGAATGGCTTTTATTGCCGCATATTAACACCAGATCTGTTTCACAAAGCGCCTGAGAGGATCCTATTAAAGTGGAGTTTTTCATCTCTTGAAAACTGAGATAAAACCATAGCCAGAGTAATGCAATCTGCCTACAAATTATACAACAAATAGAAACAGGACAGTCTCTGTATCCAGATGTTAGGTGTCTGCTTTCAAAGGATGCCACAAAACAAATGTATCATAATCTATATTAATACACAAATTCCATATTCTGTCTCATTTGTTCTATTGATATATCTATCTATCTATCTATCTATCTATCTATCCATCTAGCTGGCTGTCTATCTATCTCATATCTATCTATCTATCTATCTATCTATCTATCTATCTATCTATCTGTCTATCTATCTCATATCTATCTATCTATCTATCTATCTATCTGTCTGTCTGTCTATCTATCTATCTATCTATCTATCTTCTATCTCTATCTATCTCTCTCTCTATATCTATCTTAAATATATATATATCTAATATCTATCTATCTATTTATATCATATATATCTGCCTCATATCTATAGATCTCTATCTATCTGTCTATCTATCTATCTATCTATCTCATATCTATCTATCTATCTATCTATCTATCCATCTAGCTTGCTGTCTATCTATCTCATATCTATTTATCTATCTATCTATCTATCTATCTGTCTATCTATCTCATATCTATCTATCTATATATCTATCTGTCTGTCTGTCTCTGTCTGTCTGTCTGTCTATCTATCGATCTGTCTGTCTGTCTATCTATCTATCTATCCATCTAGCTGGCTGTCTATCTATCTCATATCTATCTATCTATCTATCTATCTATCTATCTCCTATCTCTATCTATCTCTCGCTCTATCTATCTTAAATATATATATCTAATATCTATATATATATTTATATCATATATATCTGCCTCATATCTATAGATCTGTATCTATCTATCTATCTATCTATCTATCTATCTATGTATCTATCTATCTCATATCTATCTATCTATCTACATCATATCTATCTATCTATCTATCTATCTATCTGTCTATCTCATATCTATCTATCTATATATCTATCTGTCTGTCTGTCTCTGTCTGTCTGTCTGTCTATCAATCTATCTATCTTTCTATCTATCTATCTATCTATCTATCTATCTATCTATCCATCTAGCTGGCTGTCTATCTATCTCATATCTATCTATCTATCTATCTATCTATCTATCTATCTATCTCTCTCTCTATCTATCTTAAATATATATATCTAATATCTATATATCTACTTATATCATATATATCTGCCTCATATCTATAGATCTCTATCTATCTATCTATCTATCTATCTATCTATCTATCTATCTATCTATCTATCTATCTCATATCTATCTATCTATCTATCTCATATCTATCTATCTACATCATATCTATCTATCTATCTATCTCATATCTATCTATCTATCTACATCATATCTATCTATCTATCTATCTAGCTATCTATCTATCCATCTATCTATCTATCCATCTATCTATCTATCTATCTATCTATAATAAATATCTATCATAGATACAACTTGTATTGCCACTAGACTGATAACTGCCTCATCCTGGTGCACACCTTTAGTCTATGGAGAAAAATTATATCTAAAATAGAAAATATTTATGTGATAGAATGTAAAATAGTGATTGACCAAGGTCTCCATAAAAAAATCTAAAAAATTTGGCTTCAGTGGGAAAGCAAAAATTTTTACTTCACAATAAAATCCTCGCTTTAGTGTATTTCCATTTATTGTTACATTAAAATTTTTATTATGTCATGAATTTTAAGTTTATATTAGATACATTTTATACATTTTTTACCTAAAATTATTGCGCGTGAGGCGAGAAACAAAATTACCGCCCCCCTAGTCCTCAATTTTAACCAAATTAACTTAAAATATTAATAAACTGCACCCCCTTCAGAACTTCACCCTCATTTATTCTGAATATTTGCTTAGATTTTGTAAACTGAAAATTAAATTTGCTATACTAATGTCATGCATTATTTTTCTTTGATAAGTCAGACAAAAAAGTTTTAAAATGAAAAAATTATCTATTTATCTAATCATCTATCTATCTATCTATCTATCTATCTATCTATATATCTCATACCTCTGTCTATCTCTCTTTATCTATCTCAAAACTATCTATCTAATATCTATCTATCTATCTATCTATCTATTTGTCTGTCTATCTCATATCTCTGTCTATCTCTATCTATCTATCTATCTATCTATCTATCTATCTATCTATCTATCTATCTATCTCTCTATCTGTCTGTCTATCTCATATCTCTGTCTATCTCTATCTATCTCAAAACTATCTATCTAATATCTATCTATCTCTCTCTCTCTCTCTCTCTCTCTCTCTCTCTATATATATATATATATATGGAAAGTCAAACAAGGATACGGCGCACAATGGTGTGTTACTAGGAATTTATCCCAGGTTCAGTGGGGAAATGATAATATAGTCAATGAATCAAAGTTCCACGTTTGCTGGACGGTCTTATAGGACCAAGGGTATAAGTCCAGTTTGCACATATAAAAGACAGAATGATATAGGCATAGGATTAGTAGAAGCAGTGTGTTAGTGATAGCCCATCACCATAGTATTACACACCCAAAGGAAATTATATCGCTTATCTGTATGATTAATCCAAAGACTGGAACACAGCTTAACAACCACTTCACTTTCAATATTATGTGGTCAGCATACTCAGCAACTGCAAGTCTGGTCTCCAGTCAAAAACATCAGCATACTGTAAACATATCTCTCTTCCACTCAATGGGTAAGAAAAAAAGGAGATAATACACTATATGGTGTAGTATTTCAAGGTAACAGTATTTAATCAGGATTTTAACATATAAAATGCACACTCACAAAGAGTAATAATAATGCAAGCTTATCTGAAATTCAGGTATCAGATATACCATGTCCTCAGGTACAGCAGGAACCTCCCACAGTCTTCCGCACAGGAGCGACTGATGGTGTGGTGACCCAAATACACAGGAACAGTTGGAAAGAAGCCTCTACGCGTTTCGTCCTCAAACAGGACTTCCTCAGGAGGTGATAAGTGTGGCCTGAAACCAGGGATTATTTATAGTAATGCGCATCGCCATTTTGCGCATGCGCATTGCGCTAGACGAACTGCGCATGCGCATTGCGCTAGACGAACTGCGCATGCGCGACTCATCGGTCTTACTGCGCATGCGCGGCTACGATACTGTCGTGATTTACTAATCACAGACAGTCTCTTATTCTGCTATTTCAAGGTGTAGTTGAGGGATATAGTGTAAGGATGAGGGGGAAGGATTTAACAGTGATTATGACAAAAGTTACATACAATACATGGCGGTGGCCATCTTGGTAAAGGGGAATTCTAGTGGAATGACCTTTTTGTCGGCCATATTTGTACAGGTGATGGCGGTGGCCATCTTTGTAAAGGAATTATGAATAGATGGCTCCAGAAAACGGCCATCTTAGTGCAGGTGCTAAAGTGCTGGAAATAGTGGTAGATAACGGGATCTAAGGATCTCATGTAGGTGAACACAATATAATATATAAGACATTTGAAAATACACAGTAAATATATATAGAATAATGCATAAATAAGGTAAGATAGATTACATATAGTATATGCAAGTGAGTCATTATAAATATGTCCTAATCGTAATAGGGTAGTGGCTCAAATATGTATTACAATCATAGAGTATACCATTATAAAATGTTAACTTAAAACAACACGTAGCACGAGAATAGTTCAGGTAAAATAACCATAAAACCATAAAACATATAAAAATACATAGAAATACATATAAAAATACATAAGAGTCATAAAGGATCATAAAAAAGGTGCAATCTCATAGCCTTCATTAAAACCAGCAGGGGCCAAAGTACCTAATTGGAAAATCCAGAACATCTCACGTCTAGACAACTTCGTCTGGATATCTCCCCCTCTTGGACCTAATCGAACATTTTCAATTCCTTTAAACGTGAGGGAACTAGGGTCTGAGTTGTGTATGTTAATGAAATGTTTAGATACTGAATGTGATTCTATTCGGTTTTTTATATTGCGGACATGCTCTTGTATCCGCAATTTCAGTGGTCTTTTAGTTTTGCCCACATACTTCAATCCACATGAGCACTCTAATAGGTAAATCACGGATGATGTTTGACAATTCATGAATTGTTTAATGTCATATTTTATGCTGTTGTCATGATTATAGAATATTTTCTTATCTGGATGTGCATATTTGCACATATTACAGTGATTGCATTTATTAAATCCCTTGATTTCCAGGAATGTTTTTTTAGTGGTGTTCAGGGTACTTTCTGGTATCATACTGGGAGCTAGAGTGTCTTTGAGGTTTCTGCTCTTGCGGAAAACAATGTCAGGTTTAGTGGGTAGGATACTAGCTAGGATGGGATCCATTCTCAATACTTCCCAGTGTTTGATTAGTGTTGACCTGATCCTACGTTCCCCTACGCTATAATTGGTGATGAACGGAACATATCCAGTTTTTGGTTCCTTATTCTTATACTGCATTAATTCATTCCTATTTGTCTCCTCTGTTTTTTTCAGAGCATCTAGTAGTAGATGTTTAGGATATCCTCTATCTTGGAAGCGTTGTGCATATATGGAAAGTTGGGTTTTGCATTGGGAATCGTTACTACAGTTTCGCTTAATTCTAGAGAATTGTGAGAAGGGGATATTTGTTTTCCATCTATTAACATGGCTGCTCTTGAAGTGTAGATAGCTGTTAGTATCAACAGTCTTGATGAAATTTTGGGTTTCAACTTCATTGTCTGAGCCCGTCAAGACTAGATCTAGAAACTCAATATTATGTTTATTGCGGTTTGCAGTGAATCTAAGATTGTGGTCATTATTATCAATGTATGTTAAAAATGAATTAATGGAATCATCATCTCCTTCCCAGACCATTAGAATGTCATCTATGTATCTCTTATAAAATTTAATGTGCTTCGAGAAAGGGTTAGGATTATAGATATATATTTTCTCCCAACTTCCCATAAACAAATTCGCGAAGCTTGGCGCAAAAATTGTCCCCATCGCGGTTCCACAGGTCTGGAGGTAAAAGCTGTCTAAAAATTTGAAATAATTATGAGTAAGGATAAAATTAATTAACTCACAAATAAAATCTTTATGGTCTTGGGATAGATCGGGGTCAGAATTTAAAAACTCCCTGCATGCGTTGATACCTCTATCATGTTCAATTGCTGTGTAGAGAGATTGCACATCTATGGTGAGCCATGTATATTCTGGACACCATTTGAAATTTTCAAATAGGTTAAGTACACTAGTTGTGTCTTTCAAATAGGACTCTAATTTAGTTACATATTTGCTCAAAAAAACATTTACGTACTCTGAGGAATGAGAAGTTAAAGAATCTATACCAGCGATTATAGGTCTCCCTGGAGGTTTATCAAGTGATTTATGTATCTTCGGGAGATAGTAAAATATAGGAATGATAGGGTTCAAAACTAGGAGATATTGATATTCTTCTTTAGTTAGAACATATTTTCGTAGACCCTTCAAGATGGTGTCCCTTAAAGTGGATATAAAGTCAGGCGTTGGGTCCTTTTGTAATTTTGTGTATGATGTTTCATCACTTAGAAGTCTCTCGGCTTCCTCAATATATGCTTGTCTATCCAGCAACACAATGCCCCCCCCTTTGTCCGCTTGCTTAATAATTAGGTCTTTGTTATTAGTTAGAGTTTCTATGGCTGTTAATTCTTGTTTAGATAGATTAGGGTACCTTGGATTCTTATAATCCATGTGGCATAAATCCTTCACTACCAATTCCTGGAAGAGGTCTATGTGACTACTTCTAGATTCTAATGGATACAATTTTGAAGTAGGCTTTAAGCCTGATTTAGAAGCATTCTCATAGTTAGAAATTATTGCCGTCTCTTTCCTAGCAAAGTGTCTTTTTAATGTTAATTTCCTTGTAAATTTATTGATGTCTATAAACATTTGGAACTTGTTAGGTTTTGTGGTAGGGGCAAATGAAAGGCCTTTACTAAGGACTGAAAATTCTGATGTGCTCAGTTGGTGTTTGGACAGGTTAAAGATCCCATTAGTTCTTAACGTTCCATTGTCGATGTGGTGTATTTTCTCCTTATCTTTCTGAATGCCCCCTCGTTTTCCCCTTCTTCCGTGTGCCTGCGTTTTAGTGGCGAAGCTATTCTTATATTCTCTCTTACGTGTTTCCTGTCTCCCCCCCTTTCGTGTAACATACGAACTGGAGACAAAAAATCATCACTGTCGCTAGCATCCACCCTGTCTAATGTAGTAAATCTATTTCTGAGAGGCAGGTGCTCAGCAGGGCGATTCTGCTGGGGACTAGTTCTAAATCTTTTCTGTCCATGTTGGACTGTTTGCCAGTTAGTATCCATTTTCGGGGCACTATTCGGATAGGGGGTATTTTTATAGTTGTGTTGTGGAACATGTCTTTTCCACTGTTTTATGTTTTTGGTGTCATAATCATGCTTATCCCTCATAAATTTCTTCTCTTTAGTTCTAATTACTTCCGTCTCAACTCTTTCTAGCTTTTTATTGAGTACCTGTTCGTTAATACGATAATCTTCTTTATCTTTATGTGGTTCTAACAGGGAGTCTTTAATGTTAATTTCTTCCTCTACCTGATGAAACAATTTCTTTTTCTCATGGATAATAAGTTTTATGAGTTTAACTGAACAATCATGTAAAGCCTGGTCCCATTCTTTCATGAATTCAGTATTGTCAGTCCCAAAAGTGGGGGATTTGTTGATACGTAAGCCCCTGGGGATGCGGTCTACTGCAATGTAATGTTCTAGACCCTTCACATCCCACCAAATACGTGTTTCTCTCACCAAAAGTTTTTCCACATCCCAAAATAGACTATCCAGATCAGATGTTAAGTCTAGTGGGTTAGCATTATCGTTAAATATTTTTTGGCAACGATTAGTTCTTTGTGAGATTCTGTCTGTGTTTCTCCACATCTTTACGTGAAGATTTACAATCTGTTAGTGCAGCCTTGTTAAAACAAAAACCAAAGTATAATATATCCAAAAACGTAATAAACAATGGCGCTCACAGCAGTATTGTATAAAGTTAGTATAGAGAAAGTCCACATATACACCTCTTCCACATATGGAGGCAGCCTTCCTTATAATAGGTGGGTAAGTCCAGAGTCAAATGGAAAGTCAAACAAGGATACGGCGCACAATGGTGTGTTACTAGGAATTTATCCCAGGTTCAGTGGGGAAATGATAATATAGTCAATGAATCAAAGTTCCACGTTTGCTGGACGGTCTTATAGGACCAAGGGTATAAGTCCAGTTTGCACATATAAAAGACAGAATGATATAGGCATAGGATTAGTAGAAGCAGTGTGTTAGTGATAGCCCATCACCATAGTATTACACACCCAAAGGAAATTATATCGCTTATCTGTATGATTAATCCAAAGACTGGAACACAGCTTAACAACCACTTCACTTTCAATATTATGTGGTCAGCATACTCAGCAACTGCAAGTCTGGTCTCCAGTCAAAAACATCAGCATACTGTAAACATATCTCTCTTCCACTCAATGGGTAAGAAAAAAAGGAGATAATACACTATATGGTGTAGTATTTCAAGGTAACAGTATTTAATCAGGATTTTAACATATAAAATGCACACTCACAAAGAGTAATAATAATGCAAGCTTATCTGAAATTCAGGTATCAGATATACCATGTCCTCAGGTACAGCAGGAACCTCCCACAGTCTTCCGCACAGGAGCGACTGATGGTGTGGTGACCCAAATACACAGGAACAGTTGGAAAGAAGCCTCTACGCGTTTCGTCCTCAAACAGGACTTCCTCAGGAGGTGATAAGTGTGGCCTGAAACCAGGGATTATTTATAGTAATGCGCATCGCCATTTTGCGCATGCGCATTGCGCTAGACGAACTGCGCATGCGCATTGCGCTAGACGAACTGCGCATGCGCGACTCATCGGTCTTACTGCGCATGCGCGGCTACGATACTGTCGTGATTTACTAATCACAGACAGTCTCTTATTCTGCTATTTCAAGGTGTAGTTGAGGGATATAGTGTAAGGATGAGGGGGAAGGATTTAACAGTGATTATGACAAAAGTTACATACAATACATGGCGGTGGCCATCTTGGTAAAGGGGAATTCTAGTGGAATGACCTTTTTGTCGGCCATATTTGTACAGGTGATGGCGGTGGCCATCTTTGTAAAGGAATTATGAATAGATGGCTCCAGAAAACGGCCATCTTAGTGCAGGTGCTAAAGTGCTGGAAATAGTGGTAGATAACGGGATCTAAGGATCTCATGTAGGTGAACACAATATAATATATAAGACATTTGAAAATACACAGTAAATATATATAGAATAATGCATAAATAAGGTAAGATAGATTACATATAGTATATGCAAGTGAGTCATTATAAATATGTCCTAATCGTAATAGGGTAGTGGCTCAAATATGTATTACAATCATAGAGTATACCATTATAAAATGTTAACTTAAAACAACACGTAGCACGAGAATAGTTCAGGTAAAATAACCATAAAACCATAAAACATATAAAAATACATAGAAATACATATAAAAATACATAAGAGTCATAAAGGATCATAAAAAAGGTGCAATCTCATAGCCTTCATTAAAACCAGCAGGGGCCAAAGTACCTAATTGGAAAATCCAGAACATCTCACGTCTAGACAACTTCGTCTGGATATCTCCCCCTCTTGGACCTAATCGAACATTTTCAATTCCTTTAAACGTGAGGGAACTAGGGTCTGAGTTGTGTATGTTAATGAAATGTTTAGATACTGAATGTGATTCTATTCGGTTTTTTATATTGCGGACATGCTCTTGTATCCGCAATTTCAGTGGTCTTTTAGTTTTGCCCACATACTTCAATCCACATGAGCACTCTAATAGGTAAATCACGGATGATGTTTGACAATTCATGAATTGTTTAATGTCATATTTTATGCTGTTGTCATGATTATAGAATATTTTCTTATCTGGATGTGCATATTTGCACATATTACAGTGATTGCATTTATTAAATCCCTTGATTTCCAGGAATGTTTTTTTAGTGGTGTTCAGGGTACTTTCTGGTATCATACTGGGAGCTAGAGTGTCTTTGAGGTTTCTGCTCTTGCGGAAAACAATGTCAGGTTTAGTGGGTAGGATACTAGCTAGGATGGGATCCATTCTCAATACTTCCCAGTGTTTGATTAGTGTTGACCTGATCCTACGTTCCCCTACGCTATAATTGGTGATGAACGGAACATATCCAGTTTTTGGTTCCTTATTCTTATACTGCATTAATTCATTCCTATTTGTCTCCTCTGTTTTTTTCAGAGCATCTAGTAGTAGATGTTTAGGATATCCTCTATCTTGGAAGCGTTGTGCATATATGGAAAGTTGGGTTTTGCATTGGGAATCGTTACTACAGTTTCGCTTAATTCTAGAGAATTGTGAGAAGGGGATATTTGTTTTCCATCTATTAACATGGCTGCTCTTGAAGTGTAGATAGCTGTTAGTATCAACAGTCTTGATGAAATTTTGGGTTTCAACTTCATTGTCTGAGCCCGTCAAGACTAGATCTAGAAACTCAATATTATGTTTATTGCGGTTTGCAGTGAATCTAAGATTGTGGTCATTATTATCAATGTATGTTAAAAATGAATTAATGGAATCATCATCTCCTTCCCAGACCATTAGAATGTCATCTATGTATCTCTTATAAAATTTAATGTGCTTCGAGAAAGGGTTAGGATTATAGATATATATTTTCTCCCAACTTCCCATAAACAAATTCGCGAAGCTTGGCGCAAAAATTGTCCCCATCGCGGTTCCACAGGTCTGGAGGTAAAAGCTGTCTAAAAATTTGAAATAATTATGAGTAAGGATAAAATTAATTAACTCACAAATAAAATCTTTATGGTCTTGGGATAGATCGGGGTCAGAATTTAAAAACTCCCTGCATGCGTTGATACCTCTATCATGTTCAATTGCTGTGTAGAGAGATTGCACATCTATGGTGAGCCATGTATATTCTGGACACCATTTGAAATTTTCAAATAGGTTAAGTACACTAGTTGTGTCTTTCAAATAGGACTCTAATTTAGTTACATATTTGCTCAAAAAAACATTTACGTACTCTGAGGAATGAGAAGTTAAAGAATCTATACCAGCGATTATAGGTCTCCCTGGAGGTTTATCAAGTGATTTATGTATCTTCGGGAGATAGTAAAATATAGGAATGATAGGGTTCAAAACTAGGAGATATTGATATTCTTCTTTAGTTAGAACATATTTTCGTAGACCCTTCAAGATGGTGTCCCTTAAAGTGGATATAAAGTCAGGCGTTGGGTCCTTTTGTAATTTTGTGTATGATGTTTCATCACTTAGAAGTCTCTCGGCTTCCTCAATATATGCTTGTCTATCCAGCAACACAATGCCCCCCCCTTTGTCCGCTTGCTTAATAATTAGGTCTTTGTTATTAGTTAGAGTTTCTATGGCTGTTAATTCTTGTTTAGATAGATTAGGGTACCTTGGATTCTTATAATCCATGTGGCATAAATCCTTCACTACCAATTCCTGGAAGAGGTCTATGTGACTACTTCTAGATTCTAATGGATACAATTTTGAAGTAGGCTTTAAGCCTGATTTAGAAGCATTCTCATAGTTAGAAATTATTGCCGTCTCTTTCCTAGCAAAGTGTCTTTTTAATGTTAATTTCCTTGTAAATTTATTGATGTCTATAAACATTTGGAACTTGTTAGGTTTTGTGGTAGGGGCAAATGAAAGGCCTTTACTAAGGACTGAAAATTCTGATGTGCTCAGTTGGTGTTTGGACAGGTTAAAGATCCCATTAGTTCTTAACGTTCCATTGTCGATGTGGTGTATTTTCTCCTTATCTTTCTGAATGCCCCCTCGTTTTCCCCTTCTTCCGTGTGCCTGCGTTTTAGTGGCGAAGCTATTCTTATATTCTCTCTTACGTGTTTCCTGTCTCCCCCCCTTTCGTGTAACATACGAACTGGAGACAAAAAATCATCACTGTCGCTAGCATCCACCCTGTCTAATGTAGTAAATCTATTTCTGAGAGGCAGGTGCTCAGCAGGGCGATTCTGCTGGGGACTAGTTCTAAATCTTTTCTGTCCATGTTGGACTGTTTGCCAGTTAGTATCCATTTTCGGGGCACTATTCGGATAGGGGGTATTTTTATAGTTGTGTTGTGGAACATGTCTTTTCCACTGTTTTATGTTTTTGGTGTCATAATCATGCTTATCCCTCATAAATTTCTTCTCTTTAGTTCTAATTACTTCCGTCTCAACTCTTTCTAGCTTTTTATTGAGTACCTGTTCGTTAATACGATAATCTTCTTTATCTTTATGTGGTTCTAACAGGGAGTCTTTAATGTTAATTTCTTCCTCTACCTGATGAAACAATTTCTTTTTCTCATGGATAATAAGTTTTATGAGTTTAACTGAACAATCATGTAAAGCCTGGTCCCATTCTTTCATGAATTCAGTATTGTCAGTCCCAAAAGTGGGGGATTTGTTGATACGTAAGCCCCTGGGGATGCGGTCTACTGCAATGTAATGTTCTAGACCCTTCACATCCCACCAAATACGTGTTTCTCTCACCAAAAGTTTTTCCACATCCCAAAATAGACTATCCAGATCAGATGTTAAGTCTAGTGGGTTAGCATTATCGTTAAATATTTTTTGGCAACGATTAGTTCTTTGTGAGATTCTGTCTGTGTTTCTCCACATCTTTACGTGAAGATTTACAATCTGTTAGTGCAGCCTTGTTAAAACAAAAACCAAAGTATAATATATCCAAAAACGTAATAAACAATGGCGCTCACAGCAGTATTGTATAAAGTTAGTATAGAGAAAGTCCACATATACACCTCTTCCACATATGGAGGCAGCCTTCCTTATAATAGGTGGGTAAGTCCAGAGTCAAATGGAAAGTCAAACAAGGATACGGCGCACAATGGTGTGTTACTAGGAATTTATCCCAGGTTCAGTGGGGAAATGATAATATAGTCAATGAATCAAAGTTCCACGTTTGCTGGACGGTCTTATAGGACCAAGGGTATAAGTCCAGTTTGCACATATAAAAGACAGAATGATATAGGCATAGGATTAGTAGAAGCAGTGTGTTAGTGATAGCCCATCACCATAGTATTACACACCCAAAGGAAATTATATCGCTTATCTGTATGATTAATCCAATATACATATATATATATATCCTAACTATCTATCTATCTATCTATTTATCTATCTATATCCTATCTATCTATCTATCTATCTATCTATATATCTATCTCATACATCTGTCTATCTCTATCTATCTCAAAACTATCTATCTAATATCTATCTATCTATATATATCCTATCTATCTATCTATCTATCTATCTATATCCTATCTATCTATCTACCACATATCTATATATCTATCTATCTATCTATCTATCTACCTACCGCATATCTATCTATCTATCTATCTATCTCATACATCTGTCTATCTCTATCTATCTCAAAACGATCTATCTAATATCTATCTATCTATCTATATATATCCTATCTATCTATCTATCTATCTATCTATATTCTATCTATCTATCTATCTATCTATCTATCTATCTATCTATCTATCTATCTATCTATCTCATACCTCTGTCTATCTCTCTCTATCTATCTCAAAACAATCTATCTAATATCTAGCTATCTCTCTATCTATCTATCTATCTATCTATATCCTATCTATCTATATCCTATCTATCTATCTAAAATCTATCTATCTATCTATCTATATCCTATCTACCTATCTATCTATCTATCTAATATACCTAACATGTGGAAGCAAATTGTTTTTGTCCAATACTTTATGTATATAAATTATCCTCAGGCTCCTAAACTACACAAAAATAGGCTCAGTTTCACTTTATGGGTGTAGATACCTGTTTTACCTATTTATGCTTCATGTAATCAGTATATTCTAAGTTATAATAATGTCACTAAACCACATATATTCTCTTAGCTTTAAATGGGCCACACGGTAAGATATCAGGGGCTAACATTATCTTCTTCAGCCACACTGACTGATACAGCACAGACAGAGCCAAAAATTATAATTTGGAATTAATCAAATTATGCACAGGCTTGCTGGAAAATCTGGTTGACCAATGATATCATCTGCGGTTATGAGACGACCACAAAACATGAGCAACATGCAATATGTATTGGCAGGGGCGGAATGGGAACTAAAAGTGACCCTGGAAAAAAGTCTGAAAGTTGGGGGGGCAACTTAAAAATAGGTGGGGTTAGCACACCATTATCGGTGGTAGATAAGGCTAATGTCATACACAATGGTAGGAGAAGTCACAACAATGCAAGGAGGAGATTGTCACAGTAGGCAGATCAACACACAAGAGGGAAAAGCATTACACTGGTACGCAGAGGCAGCCCTGTACAACTTCAAAATGATTTAAAAAAAAATACAATGTCCTGTCCTGGTCCTCAAAGAGGAGAGACAGGTCTCTTGCTCACCACACCCCACTGTGCAGAGAGGGTGACATTGGACGACAAGATGAGGAGGCGTGAAGGAGGGGGTAAAGTGACAGGGATGGACAGGACATTGCAGAAGGTGAGAAATAGGACAGCGAGGGGTAAAAAGCAAAAAGAAACAGAGGTTAGAAAAACAAAATTAGGTGGGCTAAATGAAGAGGTTGGTGGTGGATTGTTTTCACAAACTGCTGCTGGTTTCTTGTCTGGATCCTCGAATGTTGGAGCCTGTTTGGAAAATGTATAAGTACATGAAATATGGAAAGCAGAGCAAAAAGTGACCACAGAGAATACAGTGAATAAAGAAAGCACCTTTGTTACCCCCACACAATACACAGCCCTTGTGACCACCACACAATACATAGAGCACCCTTGTGACCACCACACAATACATAGAGCAACCTTGTGACCACCATACAATACATAGAGCACCCTTGTGACCGCCACACAATACATAGAGCACCCTTGTGACCACCACACAATACGTACAGCACCCTTGCAACCATCACAAAATACATGGAGCACCCTTGTGACAGCCACACAACACATAGAGCAACCTTGTGACCACCACACAATACATAGAGCAACCTTGTGACCACCATACAATACATAGAGCACCCTTGCCAGACATATAACACCCCACCCCCTGGCCTCTTGTACTTACCTGCTGATATCCGTTGGTGAAAGTTTTCTGCAGAGAACAGGGAAGTAAACCTAATCTCCAGAGGCTAATATCTCCATGGCCAATCTGCAATGTCAGGCAGCTTGGCAGCAGCCTGATTTGTTGCCTGGTTTCCTGTTTTTAGATCACTGACTGGGCCGGCCACCATGAGCATCACCCCCAGTCCCTCTCCCCCTTTCTGCTGGCGTGAATTTAATCATAAAGAAAAAAAGAAAAACATCGAAGAAAATAAAAAAAAAATAATGAAATGCAATCATAAAAATCGCAATTGGTGGCCTCAGAGAATCCCAGCATATTGGATACAGACCTGATCATTCGATGATCATACTAAAATGACAAGACCATATATTTACTCCACTATTTAAATTGCCACTTTTCATGCAGTTTGATGTGTGGTTTGCAAACAATTCACTGTATCAACAACAAAACCGCGCATCAAACTACATGGATTAAAACTGCCTAACATCAAACTACAATGTCAGTTTTAATATTTTTAAATATAAATATAGTTTTATATATATATATATATATATATATATATATATATATAAAATCTCTTTGATGGCCAGATGAGCATTGCGAGATTCCGCAGTCATATATACATATATATATACATGGCCCCAAAGAAAGACCCAAATCTAACAGCAGAAAGCAGAATGGTGAATTCCTAAATGATGTAAAAGAAATGCCACGCTGAGTGGCCGCACATGTGTAGAATTGTTAAAAACACTTACTAAAAAATAATAAAAATAAGGCTAATCTGAATCATCATCTCATGGAAAGCGCTATCACAGGTCTGGAACGAGCGGCAACACAGAGTGATGTATCATGCAGCAAAACCACCCTACGCATGTAAAGTACTTCATCAGGAGTGAAAGATTGGGCTTTTATAGTGTACTTAATTAATTGATAGAAAACCATCCAGTGAGAGACTAAACAGAAGCCAGGGCGACACCTAGTGATCCGTCTTCCAACACAAAATTGTATCAAAAATGTCAGAAAATCCTGCGATAACAGCATCACAGTGTGCACCACCAACAAAATGGCTGACACCATAAGAAGGTCAAAAGGCCATAATAGACTTTTATCAAAGTAAACAATCACAACAAAAGTATGGAATCTTGCGATCCTAAGATCTAATATTATCCGTCCAACTGTGTACAAACGCTAAATATAAAACATAATATATTAACAGAATATAGAGATGAATTGTGTAGTCGTTTCATAAAAAGCATTGCTGGAAAAATCCAGGTGAAAAACCTTTCTGTGGTGAGCATGTAACACAACATACAAACAGTCAGTCATATATAACACATTCATCAGTGGGAGCAGATGTATTAGTCTTATCAGTGCGCTTTTCAAATATGCTATTGAAGAATTTTTTTCTTTGTGTTTGTTTAATGTAAATATTATATATTTATTATAAATGAAATATTATGTATTATATTTATAAAGTTTGATGATATTTTTGTAAAATCACCTTCTACGCAGATGTACTTACTCTGGGCGAGATAATCTTTTCAGGCATGGTACCATTGTTTTTGTCTCTGTCCTACTATTTTCCCCCAAAACACTTCTAGCGGTTTTATTCATGTGTGACAAATCCTTCACAATACAACACCTTGGGGGCATGGTCTAGTAGCATAGTGCAGGTCTAACATCACTGGAGACATGGCATTGTATCACTGGCCAGGGTCGGAGGTCTGAAAATATGACAAAGAGCATCGGGGAAGAGGAGGGGGGGGGGGGGCTTTTAGATTGTTCAAAGGTATAGCCTAAAACTTTGCAGGGCAAAATGAAATCTGGGAGCAAATAAAATACATCATTATATTTATTCACATTAGTTACATTAGTTACGTAGAATCTTTGCAATACTGTAGAGAGGTAAGGATTTCGTTTTGGGTTAGTAATGAGAACTCTAATAGACCTCTCTTCCTCCCAACTGTTCCTCTCATCATTGCTTTATGAGGTCTGGTTAAAATTCTTCGGAGGATGCACACCTCATTGAGAGATTGTAGGACCAAGTACAATTTCTGGAAAAGGTATTAGCGTCAGAATTTGGACCAGCGATGCATCCAAGCCTGGGATGCGGGAGCGTTCGGTGAGCTTTGAGTAGGTGACTGCCTCATTATTCACATGTACTCTTTGGAATTGTTTTCAGCATTTGACTGGAGTTTGTAACTGTATCATGCAATAAATATGCGAAAAGTCAGAGGTGCCACTGGTGTGTGTGGGATGTGCTTGTTGGGAGCACAATATTCAACTAAACATATGTAGACTGCAGAGACCAAAAGAAAATTTCCAAATTAAGTGTTGTTATATAATAACTTTGCAACTTCTATTGAGCAAACAATCTCTGGTGATTCAAGTATGCAATTAATATACTAAATTATAACCAATACATGTGTGTTTTCCTGTGTCAGTACATTATGTGAGGCCTTAAAATTGTCCTCATTCCACAATTTTTGCAAATTGTATTTACAAAAAATGATGTACATATGCTACACACAATATGCAAAAATGTACAAATGTACTTAAAAATGTACTTAAAAATCTAACATTTCTTCAAATAATGCAAATATGCACAAATGTACTTAAAAATGTACTTAAAAATGTAACATTTCTTCAAATAATATTAGTTATCAATTACAATCGCTCTAAACGCTCCATATTTTACAAAACAAACTCATTTAGCCTTAATTAACAAAATGCTTCACTCTTGTTTTCCCATTCCCAAGCCTAATAATGAAGGAATGCTGAGTATTAAGTATCAGGTGTCCAACCTCTCACATCTCTAACAATAATATTACTATTTATTTTTATATATGAAGTTATTTGGCATAACCAAAATAAATTTGCAAAATATTTTATATAGGTTCTCCAAGTTTAATGTTTTAAACGGCCATTAATAAGCAGTGATACTTCAATCTTCATTGATAAAGGAAAATTCTGTTTACTAAGAACATTGGGCCTGATTCATTAAGGAAAGTTAAGCAAAAATAAGGAAGTAAGGCAAAACCATGTTGCATTGGAGGGGGAGGTACATTTAAAATGTGATTTCAGTGTACAAATAAGCTATCAAGTATTTGTGTACTGCATGAAAAAACAGATAGTATTTAACTTTTGTGCAAAATAATAAATTCATTTGCACCCCTTGCATTGCAACATGGTTTTGTCCAGAAAACTTGAGTAAGAAAACTTACTCAATTTTTTGCTTAACTTTCCTTAATGAATCAGGCCCATTATTTCATAGATGTTTTATCATATTCACTGTGTTTACATACATCTGAGAAAGTCTGCCCTATTTCCAAAATTATTAAAATAATTTTAAACTTCTGCATTGGAATCTTGTGAGAATATTTATTCAAAAACAAATCCAACCAAGCCTGAACATTCCATGTTAAACATGAATCTAAGATATTACTTACCTATCTCTGATCTAAGGGATACCCAATATCTGTAACAGTGAGGTGATGTTCTAGATGTTCAGACAGCTTTTCCATATAACTGCAACACTCTGATGGCAGACATTGAAGGACCCACCAGCATGGGTGAAACGCTAGACGCCAGGTAAGCACATATTTTTGGATTATGGGAGCCCACCCAAAACTGAATTTTCAGTTTTCTGTAAAGTCATTTTACAACTAGTCTTTAACAAAAGCCTCATAAAATGATTGCGAATTTGCTCTCTGGATGCTGCCATATTTCAGTGTTGTCTAGCCCAAATGTAAGTCAAATGTTTGCCGGTTTGAAGCAATGGATTCTACAGCAGAATTTCCCTTACTTTTAATTTCATTCCGCATATTACAATTTTTAGAGATAATTAAACAAAAATGGTCTTTGTTGTAAGATTACCTTTGGTCAACAAACTCAACCTCCTTCTCCTTGCTGAGATAAATAAAAGAACAAACTGATGAATGAGATTATTAGGTTAATACAATGTCTTCATTTGTTTTGTGGTTATTTACAATATCAAGTCATTTGTTGTTCTTTTAATATATATAAATCTGCAGTACTGTGTCAGTGTTAATATGGGGTAAGTATTAACAATGCATTTAAAAAGATTTACTTAGACTGTATAAAGAGGTTTTTTATGAAAGATGTTTCCATAGCTCTGGAACTTTTCAATAAAGATATATTTATCTTCAAATGCCACAAACCGACTGTGCAATATTTATAGATATGTATGTATCTGTTCTATAGCTTTGATATAAATTCTTGCCATGCTCCCAAATCCACTTGGTATGTATAATCCCGTTAGCAGTTGATTTGTAGCTTTCTTAATTTTCTTACACCTAACAAGAGTTATCTTACCGCTATAAATAACCACACAAGACACTTGTTTGGCGAAATGAAAGGTCAAAAATTTATTGAAAGATTACATTTTTTTAAATGGTGGCAAATATCAGCAGACCAATCAGCCTTAGACCACACCCCTAAGCTGTGAACTTTCAACCAAATATTGGGTCATTACTAGGCGTTAGAGGCCAAATCTACCCCATCTGGCTCATTACCTGAGGCCCACCCGCCCAAGCGGAGCCCCATAGCCTCAAAGGGGTATTCTCACTAATTGGCCAATCTCTTTAAGGTGAGAGTGCCTAACACGCCACTCGAATGTGTCTTAATGGCCGCTGATTGGACTGCTTTCTGCCAACTGGACCTTTCAGGGAGAAAAAATTAGAGCAACTAACATAATAGACACACAGGACAGTAGACAAACGAAGGGCCTGGGTGAGTGGGGAACTTTCCAGACAGACAAGAGAAAGCTAACTGTAACCAACTGACCTTATAATCCTTCCCTAGCTATAGCCCCTCCTTAAGCCCTAACACTGATTGGCTGAGCCTCACCCAAACCTTACATGCTAAGTTAACTCTTGCTAAGCTCAATATTTTTCTCTGTTTAGACAACCGCAGCATTTATGCTCCTTCAGGCCAATTCCAGCCCTCTGTTATCCGTCTACAGTGCTTTTATATTTTTTATTCATTAACAGTTTTTTATATAGCTCCTAAATCATCATCATTTATATAGCGCCACTAATTCCGCAGAGCTGTGCAAAAAACATTTTTTATTCATATCAGTCCTGCCCCATTAGAGCTTACTGACTAAATTCCCTAACACACACACACACAGACTAGTGTTTAGATATCAGCCAATTAACCTACTAGTATGTTTTTAGAGTGTGGGAGGAAACCGGAGCACTCGGAGGAAACCCACACAAACACGGGGAGAGCATACAAACTCCACATAGATAAGGCTATGTTTGGGAACTGAACTCAGGACCCCAGCGCTGTGAGGCAGAAATGCTAACCACTAAGCCACCGTGCATATTATGCAGTTTATTTAATAATTCACATCAATCCCTACCCCAGTGGAGCTTACAATCTATGTTTTCTACCACAAGGACACACATACAATACATCAGGGTGTAGAATGTTTTTGGAGTGTGGGAGGAAACTGGAGCATCGGGAAGAAACCCACGTCAACACGATGAGAACATACAAATTCTACACACATAGGGCCCTGGTGGGAAATGAACCCATGACCCAAGTATTGTGAGACAACAATACTAACCACAGTGCCACAGTGCTGCCAACATGATGTAAGGAGCGATACAACCTTCTGCACCTAAAGTATGCATAGTTGTACATAGGCTCATAGAAAATGTAAGGAAGATAATGCATATTAGACATATTACAGAACTGATTTACAGGCAAAACTTTTAGGGATTTTAGGTTGTAATAAATGCCAACATTTTTGCTTAGCTGACATGTCTCCTAGTTGGCACGTCAGGATCACCATGACATTGGAGCCAGGAGCAGCCGTCTCTTTGACAGCTTGGAGCTGTTATGCTTCAGCGAGTGATTAACTAGAATCTCTTTTCTGCCCAAAAATAAAATCCTTCTTCTCCCTATGTATATCCGAAATCACAGTGGTCGATTCACACATCCTATAATCCATAGTTACTTTATTGCAGTATTTTGCATTAATTCTTGCTTATATTGGCATTAAATCTGCCTGCCCAGCTCTTCTCCAAGGATAATTATTCTAACAGGTTCTGTGTGAGATAATATTTTCTTTTTACACTTCCACCTGTTGAATGACTATGAATAATATAAAGCTCTGAAACTCCACTATTAAGGGTAGGAAATGAATTGCTGGGTTCACTGTATTTTGCGATTTTGTTTTGTGGGTATGCTTGTTTTGTTTTTGCAGATGTGTGGGGTTTATTTAAAGTAAATGAGCTCGCAAAAATGGACCAATTAAAGAGGAAGAACATACAGACATCCGGGGCCTAAATTGCAGTGGAGCATACGTCAATTTTCGTAAAAATATATGCATTTCCGTGCACCAAACTCATCTTAGTCTTGTTGCCCTTATCTCTTGATAAAGTTCCCTAAGGGAATGAAACGCGTTGAGGATCATCGCTATACTGCCATAGTATACCCTGATTTGTAGTTACAAACTTCAGGGACGCTTGCCGTCATTCACTTCTATGTAAGTGTATACTTTGTTTATATTATTGTCAATAAAGTTGGCTATACTGATCTGACCGGAGTGAGACTCTCTGCGAAATCTGTTGTTTTGGTTCAGCCGGCGGAGTGAAAGAGAGACTGCGAGCAGGACCATCGGCCTCTCCAATTACATTCTGGACACTCATCATTGCAGTCCCCGTACATGGGGAGAGAAGGTTCGTGATCAGAGTCATCGGTCCCTTCACCCAATATCGCATTTGCATTTGGATTCTTAGTTATCCTAAAGACGGACTAGTCATCTATTATATTCAAAGGATCACAATTACAGTAATTATTCATGAGTGATTCCCTTTTGGGACATTTTGCATATTTACTGTGGGACTATATATTATCTGCCATATTGACATTACATTTATATATAATCAATTTAGGTCTGATATGCCTTAGACCTATGGATGTTTAATTCTATGTGCAATTTTTAATTATTTCAATTATTTTAATATTATTTTTATTTTTTTGATACAGGTATTATATGTATATATATATATATATATATTTTATTTATTTTTAATTTTTTTATTTATTTATTTATTTTGGTTCACATTTGTGTCTTTGGTTGTCCTATTTCTGAAATTGAGCGCTTTTGAATTGTTGTTATATTGTTGCCCTTCACGTCGGGAGATGTGTATAAGGGTGGACAAGCACAAGTTGAGTACAGTAAGGGCGTGGTCATTTAAGTGTAGCACGCCCCCCTGCAGATGTGACATAATTAGACATAAAGATATGCAATGATGTTGCAGCACTGTAGTATCTAGCCATTTATAAAGAGAGAATTGTTCTATTGCACCAACTGTGGGAGATCAATTATCCAGTCAGACCATGGGTTAATCCAACCCTGTATACATATAATTAATATTATGTAACTTTTACTTACATTTGATATCTCCCTGTGATTGTATTACATGTTTCGAGCCTTCAAGAGCCAAGGATATAATGACAATACCTAGATCACGCATGGACTACTGTAGCATACTGCTGGTAGTTTTTAGGTATTAGGGTATATTTATAAAAAGTGTAACTTTGGGAAATATAAAGATAGATTATCGATATTTACAATATTTATATTCCTGCATAAAATTTGTAAAATGTTTCTCCAGTTCTCTAAATTTATCACGATCTATGAAAAGTTACCCTCCTGCATCTCTCTCTGAAGTTGCTAGTAAATTTGCAGTAAGGAGAAATGTGGAATTTACATGCTAAATATACTATTCTCTGGGCAACAACATTTTTTGTGTTAGTATTTCATTCGTTTTTTGTAAAAGCTCCTCGATATGGTTAAATTATGAGATATAGTTATGGCATATTTCACAAATATGGGACCATTGTAAAATGTTCCACAAATTCTAATAATTTTATTAAAATTCTTTTGTCTGTCTGACTTTGATCAGACCCATAAACACCTTTGAGTGGCCTGGAACAGTTTCAGATGTGATAGTAATATAAGAGCATAGTTTGACTGTAAATGTGTCATCCATAGCAATAAACTTTGAGGATACCCATATGTTCTACACATGATCATCATCATCATCACCACCACAGATAAACAGGTCAAGTGAAGAATCTTATAATTTCACCTGGTAAAAATATAGGCTCCATAAAAAATATAGGCTCCATTAGTCCTTTCTTTAAAACTCAGTAATGCACGGAAAGTGTTTCCATCCTAAAGCTAACAAAGGATGATTCATTAACCTACTGATAGAAAGTGAAAAACTGCAATGGAAAATTGGTCTAGAACAAACCCCTTTCTCCCTTTCCAATTGAAACATAAAAAGGCAACTTGGATCAGAAATGGCTTCTCGGTTTTTGGGTCTCTATGTCGGGGTCCAGGTCTGCCCTCCATACGGCAGCATGTCTTCTCTTCCCAAGAAACTTTCCATTCTGTTAAAATTTTTGACACGTTGGTTTTTATCAGCAGCTTGCTAGGATAACTGTCTTCAGTTCTCTACATCTAAATGCATTTCTTTAATCTAAGAAACAATAACACACTGGAGTGATGTTTAAGGGGTCACATGGGGTTAAAAACTAGGCACCAATTTACCAAAATGCTTAAAAAATCACAGTCAAATATCCTTTTAAACATAATTATTATTAAAAAGAACTGTTTCCATTTTCACAAAAAAAGGTAATTCTGATCAAATACAATATTATCTGATTAAGTAGAAAAAACTCTTTCTAGAGTCACTGAAAACTCCCTTTAAGGAAGTTCATTCAGATTTAATATTAGCTTCCTATCCTGTATCGGAACCATTGTTTTAAGCCCCGCTAATAAAGCATATTTTCACATCTCCTATTTGGAGTACATGTGTATTATTAATTAGTGACTTTGGTAGATTCACACGTGATAATTATTATTGTATCTGTGTCACGTAACCGGATAAATGCAGGACCAGCAGGGGCAGGCTGGGCTGAGGGGCAAGGGGGCATCTGCCCCCCCCACCCCCGGCCTGTCCCATAGTGGGCTACTTTGGGCTGGGGCACTGAGCTACCTGCAATTTTTTTCCCCTTTAAAATGTTCCTAATAGGCTGCTGTGTCTAGTCCGCCCCCAAGGCTGAAATTTGCCAGCCAGCCCCTGAGGACCAGTACTAACCCCGATTGGTGCTGGCAGACCCAGAGGTGTGGAGTCTAACAAGTTACCTGGTATTCACCAAAAACTACAAAGCATCATGAACTTTGTTGCAGAGAACTTGCAAGTTGCAGTCCACTGGGCTGCCTCAGAGTGTAGTACTGCGGTGAGAATGGGCAATACAGCAGGAGAGTACTGCGGAGCAGGCCAAGTGGAAGAAAGTAGTGATGTACACTTGTGGCAGAGCCAGTGCAGGTGTAGTGATACTCAGAGTCAAGGTAGAGCCAGATTCGGTACATGGGATATCACACAGGAGAATGGTCAGCACAGGCACAGGTTCTGTGCACAGTATATCAGACAGGATAATGGTCAGCACAGGTACAGGTTCTATACACAGTATATCAGACAGTAGAATGGTCAACACAGACAATGGTTTGGTACACAGGAGAACCTTCCAGAGGGTAGAGACTGTTGCAGGCACAGATGACACGTCCAGGAGTCAGACGTACTGCAACAAAGTTGCTTTGACACTAAGTAAGTGTCAAAGCGCTGTTTAAGTACAGAAGCTAATTTAAAAAGCCCGCCCTGACCAGTCATCACGTGAGCTGACACCCGGAAGTTTGATGCCGCGTGAGTGAGACAATACTGGAACCTGGATGGGTAAGTTTGTAACAATCTGTGATTCTTTCAATAGATCTGGAAAATGTGCTCTGTTAGAGGGTCAAAAGGACAGGAGTTGATTTAAGCCCCAAGTGGGGTCTATGTGCAAGAAGCCAATCAGAGCAGAGCATATCCGCTCTGATTAGTTACTTGTGGAAGGCCCTGGTCTGTCATTTGCATTGCGGCTCCTCTTGAAGAAAGTTGTTTATCATCTTATCAGGTTTTTCATTTATATCTAAAGATTTTTTTATTGTTCCCATTTCCCTAGGGAATTCAGACACTTGCTGAATCCC
Source organism: Mixophyes fleayi (assembly GCF_038048845.1). Taxonomy (NCBI): domain Eukaryota; kingdom Metazoa; phylum Chordata; class Amphibia; order Anura; family Limnodynastidae; genus Mixophyes; species Mixophyes fleayi. Next base: position 321,210,865 of record NC_134404.1, read on the forward strand.
ATTATTACAGGGGGGTCCCATGCTGCATGTATCCATGTTATAGAAGGACCAACCCAGCATGACATAGGCCGGGCCTGGTTGCAATTTTTCATACGCTGTTTGCACTCCCAGAGCCCAGACTATGAGTGCTGGTGCTTAGGTGGCTTTTGAGGGGTGGATATATTTTTTTTCATTATTTTTTTATTTTTTTATTTTACAAGTTGATGATAGTTACTAGTGTATCTAATATGTAGCTGTATCAAGATACGTTTAAAACTTATCTCAATACGTTTTAAATATACTTGATGTGGCATCATTCTTACACAGCATTTTAAGCATATCTTACTTTATGTGTACGCTGGGCTGCTAAGTTGAATTTAACTGTAAATGAAGCCCATAGTATGTTACTCAGAACCTAGCCATGAATGTTTAATATGAGATGCTTCGTATTAGAAATCTAGAGTCTTAGAAATCATTGCTTCAGTCTTTCTTGCACATCCTGACTTCATCAATCTTTCCTACCAGACAAATCTCACTTTTACCAATACTGTTCTGGACTATGCTATAGAGGCAACTGAGAGTTACAGTGTCAGTCAAATACTAGTAACCTGCTGATTCTCTCCTCTTGTATGGTACAGCCCAATCTCCAGAGATTATTCTTCAATTCTTTAACTTGTTGCAAGAGACAAGAGAGGATAAGAGCACTTCTCAGTATCTCTCTATGGTATGCAGAAAAATAATTATACACACTTATATAAAGTATTTGTTGCAATTATATCACTGTTTAAAATATAATAAAACAAACATGTTTGACCAATAGATAAGGCTTAAAACATTCTGAGAACCTACATGAAGGCTTGCCAAATGTATTCACAAGTTAAACCATGATTGGCCAATTTACGCATCCAGTAAAGTTCATGCTAAAGTATTGACTTCCTAAAATGACCACCTATTAATGAGTGATAAACATTTGCGTAAACCTTACATCACTGGGTGACTGATGACAGGCCTCAATGTAAGGCATTGATATTGGTTTGCACATTTTTGCTCAGTGCTATATATTAAAACATTTCCTAATTTTGTTTTTTGTGTTAGCCTATTTTGATTTTTATGGGGGTTTAGTTCACCCAATGAACCCCTCCTATAGAGCAGCTCATAAATTGTTTCAAAAATACTTTCTTTATTCTCAATGTGTGTGAAATATATTTAGTATTCATCGTATTCAGACAGTGTACACAGTGTCCACTTTCATGAATTCCATTATGGGGTTTTGTGGGAAATAGTTTTCGTAACTGGCAGAAGTAGCGGTGTCTCTGTGGGGCAGTTTCAATTAGCCGAGAGGTTCCGCCAGACCTCGCTTCAAGGACTGGGTGTGCACTGTGACGGCTAATATGGTACAGAAATAACCAGTTGCATCCCTAAGGGATGTGAGGGAAAATGAGAGGAGAGTTTAATAAAAACACAGACACGATGGACTCCATGGACTGTTACGGAGACACTTTGCGTCGGGTATCAAAAAAATTGAATCTGCTGCTATGTATCAAATAATTCCTAAGAGAGCTATTGTGTTTATATGACAAGGATGAAATAAGGTGACATCCAAGCCTGTGATCTAAGTTAACAAAGTAGCAACATCCAATGTTTGCTAATGATCATCATCATCATCATCACCATTTATTTATATAGCGCCACTAATTCTGCAGCACTGTACAGAGAACTTACTCACATCAGTCCCTGCCCCATTGGAGCTTACAGTCTAAATTCCCTAGCACACACACACAGACAGACTAGGGTCAATTTGATAGCAGCCAATTAACCTACCAGTATGTTTTTGGACCAATGGGAGGAAACCGGAGCACCCGGAGGAAACCCACGCAAACACGGGGAGAATATACAAACTCCTCACAGATAAGGCCATAGTCGGGAATTGAACTCAAGATCCCAGTGCTAACTACTTAGCCACCGTGCTGATTAATGATTAATGATTAATGATCCTCTTAATAAGTGGAGAAACCAAAGAGTAAGTAGTGACAACATTCAGCCTGTCAATTTAGGAGTAATTGAAAATGGATGGGTCACCTGTTGTATAGTAAATGTTAATATTCTTTTGTTGTGACCTTGTTCAGCAAATCATATCTACTGTTCTGATGTTTATATTGTTCTTATGGATCCTTTCTTGAGGATAGAATTATGATTAAAGGCTGAATAAAAAGATTGATATAGTAAATGGGAATTCGTGGAGAGTAGTTTCTTGCATACTGTTGTTTTTAATTAACTTTAATCCAATAAACTATAATAAAAAAAACAGATGTGATTCAAAAAACCCTGCATATAAATTAAATAAATTGGGGCCATAGCCCTCACCTTTCATACTGCTATGTCGTATAGACTATCTATTGGTTGAAATGTGAAGAAAAATAGGCACAGGAGTAAATCCAAGCCCTCTATGTAAAATTTAGAATGAATACTAGTATTAGTATCAAACCACAATTGTTACATCATTTGTAATAATAAGGTGCCTTGTGGTATAGTAGTATATATAATGCCTCATTATCTAAAGGTATTGAATAAGACGCTTGACTGAAAGGATCTATACTAAGTGTCTCAAAGGTGTCAAATAAGTCGGCTGGTAAACGAAATATACCTAAACCTGGAATAGTTCCATGAATAAGTTGACATATAAGTTCTTATACCAACCTATTGCCAGCTACAATGGTTCTGTCTGGAGGAGGTCAATGTGTCCTAGATATTGTGTAAATCACTGGCCCTATGGGAATATCAGGAGAAAGGTGTGAAGCTAACTTAAAGGGAATTCCTTCTGGCAACTTAGGCGGTTGTAATACAGTGTGAACCATATATTAATACCTGTGCTGTAGACTCCACAGGTATGCAGCGTTAAAAACCAGTAGAAGAAAGCTGACAATTGTATTCTGTAATAAAATCTTCAATATCCATTATTATTAGAAAAACACCTTAAGCTTAAAAGAGAAGTATTTGACATTAGCCGCGAAGTGCTCAACATTCTGCACAGGATAAATAAGGTGCTCTCAATTTAAAGCAAATGTCTTTGTCTGTATACAAAAGTTCAAGTAAAATCCTAGCTGCTGGGCTGTCATTAGTAGGGGCATTCTTAGCCGATATTTTATGATATTTCTTAGATGCATATTACTCTTGGGCTTTGCCCACATATAAACACTTAGAACAAAGATTCCTTCAAATGTTGCCTGGCTTTTTCAATAGTAACATAAGCCCCCTTGGTAACAAAAGCGTTCTTTCAGTTTGTTTTATTAATCTTGGATAATTGCTATAATTCAATAAAATAAAAAAAATTAAGTATAAAAGAAAATACATGTATATATAGGTGTCCTTTTGTAAGATTTAGCCGGTTGTTCCCTGCATCTTGCATTATGTTAAGTCTGAGCTGCTGTGTAGGTACCGTATTTTTTGCTCCATAAGACGCACTTTTTCCACCCAAAAAAGTGGGGGGAAAAGTGTGTGAGTCTTATGGAGCGAATACTGCAAAAAAGAGTGCACCAGATCAGAAAGCAAGGACTGCATGGAAGGAGAGCGGGTCCATGAGGGAAGGCTGCAAGCGAGGAGTGAGTGCTGTTGCTGGCTGTGTTATCGTCGCGCTGATTGGAGAAGAGTTTGTAGTAGGCGGCGTTTCCTAGTAGACAGCGGGAACAGCAGTGTGCATTACTCCCCATTCAACGTCTGTGGTACTATGAATGCTGGCTGCAGGGGGTACAATTCATTAAAAAAATAAACTTTATCACTCATTAAATCTTTAATTTACCCCATACATATGATGTTCCACTTTGAGCATTAAATATGGTTCTTAATGCCACTGTTGACTACTGTTGACTGCTGTTCACTTTACAAGGTTCAAATGTTATTCTGTTATAGTTTATTAAATATTTTATTACACATTTTGGTTCAGAATATTTTTTTTCCTGTTTTCCTCCTCTAAAAACTAGGTGCGTCTTATGGTCAGGTGCGTTTTATGGAGCGAAAAATACGGTATGTCTTCCTCTGAAGAACTGTTCCCTGCATCCTTGTTTAAAGTCGAGTCTGAGCTGGAGTGCAGGTGTGGCTTCCCTGAATAACTGATTGGTGAGCTGCACTATTTAAAGACCCTTCCTACCTTCGTACCTTGCCATTGATAGAGTTAGATAGCATTTGGCACGCATGTTTCTTAGCTCCTGTACCTTGTCCAGTTTGTTGCTGACCCTGCCCTATTTCCTAGCTTTGCATTATTTGTATTGTGATGTCTGGATTGCATCATGCCCTTCTGCTGGGTTCTGGCTGTGTTCATATTGGACTCCTGATATCTGGTGACCTTATTCAAGTTTGTTTCTGTTTGTCTTCTGACTTCTGTCTACTGGTCTGCATCTACAATCTGTTTGCATATAGCTGAGCTCAGGATACCCACACATGGACTACAGTAACTATCCTTTGCTGTCAAGAGGGGCTTCGCAGTGCTTGCTGGCCTCTTTGTTAATTTGCAACAGTCTTGCTTCAAGAGATATTCTGCATTATCTTGCCTTGCCTAAAGTCTGTATAATATGCTCCAGTACAACTTCAAGAAATATTGTTGATGTCAATATTGCATAAAGAGGGGCTTTGCAGTGATTACTGGACTCTGGACTGGACTGTATATTCTGCTTCAATATGACTTCAAGCGATACTGTTATTATCTTGCCTTGTCTAGACTGAGTATCTGCTCCAGTAATACTTCAAGAGATATTGTGTATTTTAGTGATGAAACAAAAGATACTTCTTTTTTAGTGAATTGTCTAGTACATATTGCCCTCTTAATACTGTCTTGTTCAACAAATGAGAATTTTGACCACAGGTCTCGCTAAAAATTTTCAAGGTAAGTATGTTACTAATTAATTCATTTTTTAAATTCTTCTAAAGACATCTGGATTGTAAGGTCAATTTCTATTTCATTGATCTGGCTAGTTAAATTGTGTTTCCATTTGTTAATATTATCAGATAGCAACAATATGAAGTATCAGTGTTAAAAATAGTATTTTCCTCTTCCTCCCACATTAACAGTTTAGCTTGTTCATCTGTACATGACGGCCAAGTAGCCATATTTAAAGTTCAAACACTAAATAAGGGCTGGTAACCAGTTTCAATTAATCCTATATGTGGAGCCAAGGGAGGGACTTTGACGAGAGCATTGGTTGTCAAAACCCCCAATACAAATGTTACATTTGGGCATTATGCAAGCTGCCAGAATAAAATCAATATTAAACATATTTTACATCCACAAACTGGAAATAAAATATTTTTTAAACAATTTATAAATTGTTTCACAGAAAGGGATATGTATTTAGTTACTGTACATGCTTAAAAATATACATTGTGCCCACTACTTGCCCAGTAAAAACTAGAAAACGGGAACACAACAATGACATTACAATCCTACGGCAGGGCCCTACATTGAGACCGACTATCATTCACCCAATGAATTAAGGTTCACTTAATTAAAAAAGTTAACCAAGCATTCAAAATATACAATTTTAGTCATTCAATGACTGGAGAACTTTGTAGATTCAACTCCTATTTAGCTATATGTTATGTCTGATCATCTGTTAGATACACTCTCTAGTAGATTGTATCTAGCACTTAATTTCTTGCAGATTATTTCCCTTCAGGGGCGATCCATATGTTGTCTCCTTCTGTTAATCCTCTCCTTTCACTGGTACATCACAAACCCTTTGGGTTAAAACTGCAGTAGCATCAATGTGTTTAAATCCACTGCTGTTAAGATAATAAATAAATTTATGATGCAACACCAACTCTTTATACATTTGGGTAATATGGCTCTGAGTATAAAATATGCAGGTATGAGATATAGAGGGCAATTAATGACCATATTATTTATAGTCATTTAATAATATATGTTAATAATTATTATCATGAGCCAGCACAGGATTCTCACAGGTGGAATTCTAACCTGGCCTCTCACCAGGGTATTGATATTCCATGTATATGCATGCACAGTTTGGGATGGGGATGTTGGCAAAATGGCCATCAATTACTCTAAAAGAAAGATCACAGAAATATATGATTAGAGCGGCTTTAACCAGTCCTCTTGGAAAACACTGTACAGCTTTAAATAAACTATTAAAAAATGAACAGTTACACCATTCTTCATGGCCTGTGTTTTGTTTTGTTTTAAATCAGGGCATGAGTGAAAATGAGAAGTTGTTATGCTACCAGGGAAGGGAAATCATTTTTTAATCTTATTTTGCTATTTTAGAAATTTGCTGAGACTTAATAATGATTGTGTATTTTCTTTGTAATGCTAAATATACTATATTCTAAGATGCTAAATCCATGCCAGACTATTAAGCCAAAACTAACAACTGATTTTAAAAGATTTTAAAAGAATATATTTATCTGTATATTTATATACAGATACTATATATAACTATATATATATATATATATATATAGCTCTCTCTCTCTTTATATATATATATATATATATATATATATATACAAGTTAACCCGTGCATGATACTCATGCCTTCTAGTCAAATAAAGCTACTTAAGGTGTTAAAAAGGTTCTTGTCATGCATTTGGGCCATAGCCCCGGCCTCAACCACCAACCACTCCCCACTGTCACCCCCGGCAACCCCCAACCACTCCCAACTGTCACTTCTCTTTCAAAAAATATATATATATTTTTTTAAAATCTTTATAAACACTTTTAACAATTAACAAATGAAATTAACAAATTAAAAACATCTTAGTATACCAAATTTCAGCCCTTTCTGATTTTTTTTTCCCACACACACTAAGAATTTAGTAGGTCAGTGTATAACTCCGCCCAGCAGGTGGCGCTGCAGCTTGGTTTTATTTTTTCCACACACAGACAGACTAACACACGCCACTAGACATTTATATTATATATATATATATATATATATATATATATATATATATATATATATATATATATATATATATATATATATATATATTATATAATTATATATGTAATTTGTGTAAAGTTTATGGCCCAATTAAAGTCTATGGTGCAATTATAATGTGAGGGAACTCTGAATCCCTTTCCTGGTTTAGAACTAATGCTCTTCCTTTGAAGTGTCACATTGAGATATTAAGTTAAATTCTAATTTAAGAGTTATTAATGCTAAAATTAATGTGGTTGTATTGTCTACATACATTGACATTTCCCCATCAGACACTTCCATTGCTAGAATACCCAGCAACTGCATGCTTTTTTACAGGCATATAAATGATAATGAACATTAGAAGTGGCAGGGAAAGAGTGATTTAGAATAGCAGATAAGGAGAATGTTTGGTTACCTTTAAATATGTGTAGATCCCAGTTCACTACACGAATATCAATAAAATCCTCTTTCCATTGTAATGAAGCCATTGGAGCTTTGTGTCATCTAATTTAGAAAAAACTGTGCTTGCTGCAGGTTCCAATGTTAACTCACTGGGACGATTTGAAGAATGGTCGGTAAGAGCTGAATGAGGTTCCAACGCAAAACTACTCACAGTTACATAAGCTTCAAGCAAAGTTGTGCAAAAGGGTATTACAGTTTAAGAATTAGCACACGGTTGGCACTGTGAAATGGGGGTCATAAGGCACTGTCTTCAGTCATTCAATATCTGTATGGATGAGAATTCTTCTACCCAGAACAAACAACTGCTGACGCGTTTCGTCTAACTCAGTTAAACTCGTTCTAAGATAGTTGATTGTCTCACTTTCTCTTTGTTTAAATAGAGGTGGAAAATCAAACCACTCTTAGTTCCTTAATTATCTCACTTCAAGCATCTGTGCCAAAATGAAAAATATATATGTTAATCTATATAGATAATAATATGTTAAGCCGCATTTATTAGTATATGAAACGTCCGCATGAGAGAGACAAAGCGAGCGAGCATAGCATATCTCAGGTTAGTAAATTACTGACCAAAGTTTAACATAGATGGCCTGATTCATCAAGGCATGCACACTGAGCGCAATGTCTGTTTGTTTTAAAACGTACGTACGCACTCCTGAATTCAACAAGGAACGGATCTCAAGAAACAAGTTTATGTTCTCTGAAGCGAGTTTTTAGGGTCCCAGTGATCCCACCTACAAACTTTTTTTGAGGAAGTCAAGCTTTCATTTGTAAATCTTGGGTATGCATTTGTTTAAAACAATAAGGGGCAAACCTATCGTTTAAATTCTTATTATATCGAAAAACTATTTTTGATGCTTCTCCTAAAATAGCTTTCCTAAACATATCTTGTTTCAATAGTTCCAAATTATTTTTAATTACTTTTTTTTATCAACATTGATTTTGTATTAAACTTTGATATGATCAATGGAGCGCTTGGATGAATCCTTTTTGGAGGGTCACTTGGCTCTAGTCCCACTTTTGGTCTTTGATAGGCTGCAACATCAAATTTCTATTCAATTTCAGAGCATACTTATTTGCTTCTTTTAGTAGAGTGCTTGGATAACCTCTCTGTGTAAACTCCAGACACATTTGGTCTGCCTGTGTACAAAGCTCTTCTCAAAATTATGTCTCAAACAGTTAAATTGACTTTCTGGAATATTATCTACACAGGGTCTATGATGGACACTGGCATAGGAAATAAAACTACTCACATTCACATGTTTGCTGTAATCATTAGAGATAATCTTGTTATCCTGGACCGAGAGAGTTACATCCAAAAAATAAACCATGTGTGAATAAAATGTGTTTGGAAACATCACATTAAATATATTTTGATTTAAAGAGGTAACAAATTCACATGCCAAATCAGATCCTTTTTTCCAAATAATAAATAAATTGCCTATATATAGACCATAGAACACCAGATTAATTCATTATGGGCCATTCCAAATAAGTCACTCCTCCAACCAGCCCATATACAAGTTACCAAAGCTTGGGGCAAATCTGGTGCCCATGGCCGTCCCCAGTGTTTGTAAATAATAAGTAGTGTCAAAAAGAAAATAGTTGTGAGTCAATATGAAAAATATAGAATCCAGAATAAAAGTCTAAATTATACCTGAGAGGAAATCATATCTAGAAAGTACAAAATGAATAGCCTCAACCCCTTCACTATGAAGGCTATGTGTATAGGAGGCCTGCACATCCAGGGTTAGGAAGTCATATCCCATTTTTATTCTAATGTTGAGAATATGTTCCTACAGGTCAAGGTAATTAGTCTAGCTTTAACAGATAGAAGAAATCTACACAGACAAAAAGAAATTAGACATACTTAGGGTTGTAGTTGTGGACAACTGCTGAAATAGACAGAAAGTAATGTAAGTGCATCAAAAACTAACAGGTTTGTGTACAAGATGGCACCTTCTGCACAATGAGACAACACCCCTAGCACACCATGTGGAACCTTCTGTACAAAAAGATGACACCCCTAACATAACAGGAATTCACTACAATGCAATGAGATGACACCCCTAGCATAACAAGCTGGTACCAATTAGAAATTAGATTCATGGCACATACAAGTGTAGAGACTGTGCACAGTGTCCAATTGTTTGCACCATGTACACTCATTTATTTATTGGATACGCGTGCTTTATGAATAGCACATAGTTGTGCACACAGAGTATAAACACGGAATGAAAATTGACACTTAAATCCCTTTGATTTGGTGCATTATATAACATTAGGCTCATTAGAATGCACAGGTCCATAATAAGGCCATGATCATTTAAAGGCAACCAAGCCATTCACTGATGATTAAAGTTTGTGAGCAAGAACGCCTTAAGAAACCAGTGGCAGTCTGCCACTAGGTGGTTAATGCTTTTGTAGACAGCCACTAGGTGTGTTGTGGCATCTCGGAGAGAGGGATGAAAAACATAATGCCTTTTCCTGGTTATACATCTTTTTAATTGATCAGCCGGCTGTCTTAGTGTCAGAAGAGGGACTTGCGGCGGCGCAAATTTTTTTTTTACCTACTCAACTATAAGGGGGGCCCATGAAGTTGTTGTACCGGGGCCCTGAATTCCTCTTGTCAGCCCTGCATACAAGTGTGTACTCTTAGACCACACAATAGTGTAGAGAGAGTAGAGATGTAGCTTGACATTGTTACTAATAAATGCTATAGTTACATGTGCACAATATAATAATGTAATGACGTATCATATAAACAATAGGGAATATTGTCTGGACAATAATAAGAATAAATGTGAAAGTCCCATTTTCTATATAAAAGTAACTGAATACAAATACAGATTAAATGAACTACAAACATATGTTGTTTTCCCCATTAAAGTCAAATGGGAATTATATTTCCTACAATAGTTTAAATGGAAATGTCAATTGATTAATGTCAATAGATGACCATGACATGATATAAAATAGCCACAACACTAATGAATTAAGTACTATCAACTGAAGGGGTCAATACACAAGCAGCCAATCAGATAGTGCTGCTGATAGTCATCAAAAGCAGTAAAAATCCACATAAAAATTGATGCAGGACTTTGACTAGGGGAGACGCGAACGTTCTTTAGCCGTCAGCCGAGCACAAGAGTTCTCTCTGGCTGGTTACAATATGACTGGTTGTCTCGTGGTGGTCGTAGTCATTTAGCAACAGGCGCTCACAATGTGTGGCTCTTTATAGTGATCCCTTAGGGGGGTGGGGTGTTAACTCTTTGGACCATGGAATTAAGACAAAAGAAAAAGGGATTATTTCCATTCAAATACTGTGGATCAAGAATGAAGAAAGAAGATTTTATTTTATAATAAAATATTGAGCAAGGGTTTGAGTGTGTTTTATTCAAATAAATGTAATTGTACTATTGTTTCTATGCATTTAATTCACTAAGTTTTACACTATTAGCATAATGTTCAGGGATCTTAGGTATCCCTGTCCATTATATTGGGACTACTGGGAAGGGGGCTATGTTACCATGACATGTTCCCTATCCTCTTTATTCCCCAGGCCCCCACAGCCCAGGGATGTTGGGAAGAGATCCAGCTCTTTTCAACGCAGGTCTCTGGGGAGGGACACTGTTTTCGCGTGGCCACCTTTTCCCATAGTGGCACCAGCTTTATTCTCACCTGTCCTTAGCCGGTGAACCCCATTCTCGTGGTCTCCCTGTTACAGTGGAAATCAGTACAAGCTGTCTGAAGCTGGCACTTGTTGAGGATTTCTTTTTTCGGCGGGCACATGTCCAATTTTACACAAATAGCAAGATAATGTTAGATGGTGTATATTGACAAAATATAAAATCCCAAAAACATGAGTGATCACTCTACATGGGTGAGAAATAATATACAGTAAACATGCAAGACTCAGAAACACAGAAATAGAGTCGGCCGCTCTAATAATATGGAATGATCTTGCCTCAACTAGTATCGCAAGTATTGTATGTGACCATCAACAAGTGTATGCTTATAAAGCATTACAGAAAATGTTTGCCAAACATTTTCCCTGAAGAAGACCCTCGGGGTGAAACACGTAGGTTTCCCTCTTCACGTTTTTCGGTACCGAAATTTCATGTAAACTTCCCGGCTATCACATCGGCGGTGTGTACCCGCTAAAGAAGGTCACGCATGCAATACTTGCTATACTAGTTGAGGCAAGATCATTCCATATTATTAGAGCGGCCGACTCTATTTCTGTGTTTCTGAGTATTGCATGTTTACTGTATATTATTTCTCACCCATGTAGAGTGATCACTCATGTTTTTGGGATTTTATATTTTGTCAATATACACAATCTGACATTATCTTGCTATTTGTGTATCATCCTTTTTAGTTCCCTCTCCCATAACCCCCCCCCTCCCACTCTTATCCTCCCCATCCCTACCTATTCTATTCATCACGCTGGGGAACCTTCCATTTTTGTGTACATAAGGGGCTTGGGACCAATCCCCTCCAATTTTCCCCTAGGCTGCCTACAGATTCACATTGGAACGCACAGATCTCCCATTTCTTTGTACATGTCCGATTTTGTATTTATTTTTACAAAAAAAGCTCCGGGAACTGCACATTTAACCTACTTTCCTGGGGCTGCAGTATACTGAAGCCACACAACCTGACATATATGGTTAATTAGGCATGCTAGCCAACCGAATTTGTCTACCACAGGAGATCTTAAAATAGTCTGTTTGTGTAGCCCATCTAGAAAGACTACATCTTTTCTTTACTATTATTTATTTAGTTTTAAAATGTAATTTACAAACATATCTATAATATAAATGTCTAGTGGCGTGTGTTAGTCTGTCTGTGTGTGTGTGGAAAAAAATAAAACCAAGCTGCAGCGCCACCTGCTGGGCGGAGTTATACACTGACCTACTAAATTCTTAGTGTGTGTGGAAAAAAAAAATCAGAGAGGGCTGAAATTTGGTATACTAAGATGTTTTTAATTTGTTAATTTAATTTGTTAAATGTTAAAAGTGTTAATAAAGATTTAAAAAAAATATATATATATTTCTTGAAGGAGAAGTGACAGTTGGGAGTGGTTGGTGGTTGCCGGGGGTGACAGTGGGGAGTGGTTGGTGGTTGAGGCCTGGGCTATGGCCCAAATGCATGACAAGAACCTTTTTAACACCTTAAGTAGCTTGATTTGACTAGAATGCATTAGTATCGTGCACGGGTTAACTTGTTACTTAATATTTCCTAATCTTTGTATAGTACAATACAATCTACAAATCTGAAAGTGACTTCCCAATTTCTACTTTTAATATATAATGCTGGATGTACTGACATGAACAAGTGAGTACATGTTTTGGGTGTCCTCATTAAACATAAGGCAGAAATATATTTGTTATTCCTACAGATGATTCATGGCCGACTAAGTGCATGTATTTTCCCTGCTAAATCTTTTTATACAACGTATATATTCATTCTACTTCAGACCAACAATACAAGAGGAAATCATATCTGTAATTAAAATATAAATTGAACTGAAAGGCAATTCTGTTGACCCCTTTACCTGTATATTTGCATTTTCGTTCCAACGCTTGGTTTCCACTTGTAGCTACCATACACGCACATGACTGAAAAGGCCCATTCTCCTCCCTTATCAACACTGCCCTCAACAAGTCCTTGTTTGAGGCCTCAAGCTGATATGCAATCATCACCTCTTACCAGTAATGTTTTTGTTAGGGAAAGGGTAGCAGGATCTCAAGCAAAGAAAAATAAATGTGTATATAAGCTACAATAAATAATTATTTTTTTAAATAAAACAATATGCATGGTGTTTACTTGATTTCTAATTAAGATATTTTCAGTATCTCTAGTGCACACTTTCATCACTCAAAGGGATTTAGTTCCTGCACTTACTTTATTTAATTTGCATAGATTTAAATCCTACGTATTTTAAAACTGGCTTTATAATATTTACCCACTGACCATGAGACAACACTCATTCATGTAACACATGCTAGCCTGAAGAAGTAACGTATGACAATGACAACCACAAATGGCAAATAATTACAAAACTTTATAATTACCGCATGGGGTATTTCCTGACCCCGGCCACAACATTTCCTTAAAACGAATCTTACCATTTATGAGTCATCCATGTCTTCTTCTTTTATGTATAAAAATATATTGATTATTAAAGGTACATTAGCAAAGTTCTTGAAAACAAGTAGAGATGTAGAGCTGAGTAAATCTATCTAGATACTACTCATTCCCCGATTTTCCCGATTTCCCAAACTTTACTTAAAATTTAAAAATTCTCAAATTTCAAAAATGAATCAACATTGCTGATCTTCCCGAAGGCAAATTCGTGAATTGATGTCTCATATAGGTATTTCATTACCAAATAAGATGACCATAGCACAGTTTGTAGATGTGTCCAAAATTGCCAATATACAAAGCTGATCAGATTTGTTCTATCAGACTGAAGATCCAGAGAACCAATCAGACTCATCAGCACAGTTGTGGAATGTCTTAGAGTGTTTCAAATAGGTGAGCAGCAATAATTCGGTCACACATGGTTTTCACCTCTAGCAGATAACTTTATCATAGAACTCAATTTGTTCTCCAGGCCTTGAGTGTGATACTAAAGCTGTTGTATAATATAAGTACCTATCAGGCAAGACCAGCGTAGAAATCAAATAGGCAGATGGACATATTCCTCTTATTCCTCCAAATCTAGGGAAGTTGCCATTTTGATTTGTATAGGTCATTCCATAGAGATCCATGACAAGCATATTGATACTGAGGAACGATATGTTATTCTGTAGGTTTCAATTGCAGGTTCCCGTTATATCTTTTGTAATATTTATGCACCAACAGTGTGTTGCAAATCTTTCTATGTAGATATTATAGTTAAAATGTATTCTCATTTAGATTTTCTAATTATTTTAGTGGGAGATTTTAGTATTGTTTCCTGGTGATTGTTGGACAGGCAAAGCTCCTCGTCAGGCCAACCCAGAAAATATAAAGTGGGAATACATATATAGCACAACATTTACAGGTTATGGATATTTGGAGAATCGTCACTCGGTAGACTTAGAATATATTTATTATTCCCAGATTCATAATTCCTTCTCTAGGATCAATTATATTTTAATTTCAACTACCCTGGAGGATCGAACTATTATGGTTAAAATTGAACCCATTGGCTTGTCGGATCACGCACTTATTTGGTTCATATTGGAGACAGTATTTAAAGTTCGGAGCAATAGACTTTCCCTCTACTATAGCTACTTCTGAACAGATTAAGAACATTAGAGTCAGCCTGGACCACGCATCTGCAGAATAATGTAGACCATGTAACCCATCCGATTTTGTTTTGGCAGCCGGCAAAGGCTGTTCTACAGGGAGACACTATATTGTTCTCCAATCAGTTCAGACAGGACCAATCTGAGATGTACTTGAAGGTGCAAAGGG